>NC_083450.1:8602872-8690303 GCF_020745735.1 Hemiscyllium ocellatum | reverse complement strand
TCCTCGTCTCTCCCCCCCGCCCCCTCACTGCCCTGTGAGCTCCCCCTGTGTAAAGGGGGGGGTGAGGAGTGATGGATACCCAGCAGAGGGGGTTGTTGTTGGGGGGTGGGTGGCCAGGGTCTCTCCATCACCTCCGCACTCCCTTGCGAGGAGACCAGGGTGTGAATGTATGTATCTGCCTCAGACAGGGTTTGGCGCGGACTGTGCCTTTTGTCCATGAGCCGGCTCTACCGGCCCAGAGCCACCCCGCTCACCGGCCCTGGTCCGGAATCTCCCATCTGGCTCCCAGCGGGAGAACAAGGAGAGAGCACAGCAAACCGCTCGATCGTCCTGGACTCTCGCCCCCATCGGCTGCTTCAGCAACCCCTCACAGGCCGCAGGGTTGGAGAAGGGGGGTCACTGAAGTAACGTTTACCCCCATTCCCCTCCCACTCCCGTCTTCTGCTCTGGTCATCACCAACATTTGCATTCTGTCAACACAGTCCAACTATGAACCTTGGAGAAAGCGGCCTTTCGGCTCTTCCTGCGCACATCGTCACCGACTACCCTTGTCCTCTCCCTGCCTAACGCTTCCATCCGAAAGGACCATCCCACGCCCCTCCCCCAACCCCCGCCATGTCTTCTACTCAACCTACCACCGCCAAGTTTCCAAACGGCGCCTACCAGACCCTAACTACTCGCGGCGTGAGAGTTTGTCTCTTCCTTGCGTCCGTCTTCCTCCCTCCGTGCCTCCCTGCTCCCCTCTCTCACGAGCAACATGTCCCTAATCCGCTGTGTCCGGCCCCCCCCCCCGGCTCCCCTGTTTGGAAAACCTCCATCGGTCTCCTCTCCAAGGAGAACAGTCCCATCCCCTCCCGTCTCCTCCCCCCCCAACTGCGAGCTTATTTCTCGCGTTTGGAGAAGATTTGTGGCTTGGATCGAGGTGCTGGAGGTAGGCTTGCTCGCTGAGGTGGAAGGTTCGTTATCAGACGTTGCGTCACCCTACTCGGTCACATCATCAGTGAGCCTCTGGTGAAGCGCTGGTGTTAGTGACCCGCTTTCTATTGGTGTGTTTAGGTTTCCTTGGGTTGGTGTCATTTCCTGTGCTGGTGATGTCATTTCCTGTTCTGGTTCTCCTCGTGCGTGTCTCTGTTTGCCTTGTTCACGAGTATTTCTAGAAGTATGGAATTCCAACCGGAACTCTGCCAACACACACACACACACTGTTTCGGATCCTGTCTATCACCCTCTGAGAATCAGCACAGGAAATGACATCACCAACGCAGGAAATGACATCACCAAACCAAGGAAGCCTAAACAAACGAGTGGAAAGCAGGCCATACCACCAAGTGCTTCACCCAGAGTCTCGGTGATGACGTTACCGAGTAGGGTGATGCAATGTCTGAACAACGAACCTTGCAGCTCAGTGAGCAAACCTACATCCACCTTTTGTCTCTTTTGCTGCCCCCTGTTCCTAATTGCCCCTTGAGTGTTCCTCAGAGGGCAGGTGAGAGCTGACCCCTTCGCGCTGGGTGTGTCTGTGTCTGTGTGTGTCTGTGTCTGGGCTCAGACCGAGTAAGATATCCCGTTTCCCCCCCTTACTGGTAAACTCAAGTCGGGTTTATAATCCCCCCGCCCATGTTGGTTTCACGGTCACTGCACTAAGTGAGGTGGTTCTGTCTCTCTGAAGTGATGGGCTGAAAGGCCTTTTTCCGTGCTGACCATCTCTGAGACTTGCTTCCAATTCCAGGTTCAATCCGTTTGGATTGCAGTCCCACCAGGGGTCAGCAGTGGGAATGGAACCTGAGTACTGCGCACACCCTCCCCCCTCCCCCCTCCACCCCCTCCAAACCTTTAGTCTCTGGGTGGCTAGTCTGGTTACAATCTCCTCCGACTGGCCCAGCACAGTGTGAGAATGGCTTTATTAAAAAGTCAATAAATATTATTTCTGATATTTGTCGGTGTGAAAGACGTCTGAGTTCTCTCACTCACTGCAAGCAGTGTTTCTGACCCAGTGGCTAATGGGGGAAGGTCATGTGACTCTTTCCACACTCGCCCACACACGTGTGTGTGCCCCTCTGCACACCAAGTGTGTGTGCCACACAGAGACAGACAGACAGACCCTCACACCCTCTCTCTCTCTCACTCACACACACACACACACACACACACACCCCCTCTCGCCCACACACACACCCCCTCTCGCCCACACACACACCCCCTCTCGCCCACACACACACCCCCTCTCGCCCACACACACACCCCCTCTCGCCCCCACACCCCCCTCAGCACTTGCCAAACAAAGAGATCTTGGAGTGCAGGTTCATAGCTCCTTGAATGTGGAGTTCGCAGGTGGATAGGATAGTGAAGAAGGTGTTTGGTATGCTTTCCTTTATTAGTCAGAGTATTGAGTACAGGCGCTGGGAGGTCAGGTTGCGGCTGTTCAGGACATTGGTTAGGCCACTGTTGGAATATTGCGTGCAATTCTGGTCTCCTTCCTATCGGAAAGATATTGTGAAACTTGAAAGGGTTCAGAAAAGATTTACAAGGATGTTGACAGGGTTGGAGGGTCTGAGCTACAGGGAGAGGCTGAACAGGGTGGGACTGTTTTCCCTGGAGCGTCGGAGGCTGAGGGGTGACCTTATAGAGGTTTACAAAATCATGAGGAGGCATGGATAGGGTAAATAGACAAAGTCTTTTCCCTGGGGTGGGGGGAGTCCAGAACTAGAGGGGAATGGGTTTAGGGTGAGAGGGGAAAGGGACCTGAGGGATGACTTCTTCACACAGAGGGTGGTACGTGTGTGGAATGAGCTGCCAGAGGAAGTGGTGGAGGCTGGGACAATGACAGCATTTAAAAGGTCCTGTAGTGTCCAGGGATGTGCAGGTTAGGGTGGAAAGGCCGTGCTAAATTGCCCCGTAATGTCCAGCATCCATGAATAGGAAGCTTTGAGAGGGATATGGACCAAGTGCTGGAAAACGGGACTACATTGATTTGGGGTCAGCACGGATGAGTCGGGCCGAAGGCTCTGTTTTGATGCTGTCCGAGTCTCTGATTTAAAAGTGGGTTATGCATGCAGTAACCGGCTGTGCCACCAGAGGGTGGCAGCGCTCCACGCCAGAAGCAGCTGGCCAGTGCCTTGCCCAGACCCATCCTGCTGTAGCTCCCTTCCTGTCCCTAATTGCCCCTGGACGAGTTGGTGAGCCGCTGCACAGACCCACTGCGGCCTGTGCAGTGTGGAGACCCCCACCGCTACCACCCAAACATAAGAAAACCCCAGTGCTGTTCAAATCCCTCCACACGGGAGATGGCCCTTCAGCCTCTTGGTGCCTATGCTGGCCCAGTGGAAGGGATGGACGCTGTGTTGAGAAATCTGAACCCTCACTGACGGGGGTGGGGCTCTCTGCATCCCACTCCGATGGGACTGCCCCCCTGCCCCCCCTCAGCACCATTTGGCTGCCAGTTATCAAATTTTCAGAGGACAGTTTTCAAGTGTTTGACCCCCACTTTCTCCCCAAGTCTTGTCAGGTGAGGCATGTGATACCTACTCAGCTTGTATTAATACCCGATACCTCGTGGATTTGCAAGCCTACCCTTTGGAGAATCTGCCAATCTACCTCGGTGGTTAGCAAAACGCTCTGCCTCAGGGACCAGTGAGCAATCCCAGCCTTGGGGCGACTGTGCGCGTTCCCCCTCCCTCTGTCTGCGTGGGTTTCCTCCGGGTGCTCTGGTTTCCTCCCACAGTCACAAAGATGTGCAGGTTAGGGTGGATTGGCCATGCTAAATAGTCCCATAGTGCCCAGGGATGTGCAGGTTAGGGTGGATTGGCCATGCTAAATTGTCCCATAGTGCCCAGGGATGTGCAGGTTAGGGTGGATTGGTCATGCTAAATAGTCCCATAGTGCCCAGGGATGTGCAGGTTAGGGTGGATTGGTCATGCTAAATTGTCCCATAGTGCCCAGGGATGTGCAGGTTGGGGTAGATTGTGGGGGGGGGAGGGCCGGCGGTGGTGGAGGGTGGTGCGAATACGATGGGCTGAATGGCTTGTCCCTGTAGTGATTCTGTGAATAACCTCCACGGTGATTTGTGATTTTGATGAGTTGGTAGAATCTGTGGGGCTGGAACCTAATGTAAAGCATGAAATGGGCAGAAGGCGCGATTTGTTGTGGATGTAGTGTAAGTAACTAATTACAGTGATATGGGATGGTCATGTGTAGCTAGAAGTAGCAGAAAACCTTGCAAAGAGCAGTTCATGTCCCTTGCTTTTGAGGATCACGGTTTAAAGGTCTTTTATACTGAACATTCAATTTCTCCCCTTCACACTCTGACTCTGCTCGGGGTGACGCAATAGAGGAGCAACAGGACTAAGAAATACTGATGTGACCTCAGAGAAACGACACACATTTCAACGCAATTACTCCAAACCAGAGTTTGGGATGTGTAGCTCCCTGCTCCCATTCCCCCCTGTGACAGAGACAGCAGTATTATTCATCTGCACTGGAGGATGGGTTATTATACAGTGTGGGCAGTGGGGAAAGGATGTTAGAAGGTGAGGGGGAGAGTGGGATTAGACTGGGTGGGATATTAAGGGGAGTGACGGGGGAGAGTGGAATTAGACTGGCTGGGATATTGAAGGGATAAGGGAGTGAGGTGCGGAGAGCGGGATTAGACTAGGTAGGATATTAAAGGGAGTGAGGGGAAGAGTGGGGTTAGACTGGGTGTGTTATTAAAGGGATTGTGGGGGTGAGTGGGATTAGACTGGGGGGTTATTAAAGGGAGCTGGGTGTGAGGCGGGGAGAGTGGTACTAGATTGGGTGGGATATTAAAGGGAGGTGGGGAGAGTGGTTTTTAGACTTCCGGGGATATTAAAGGGAGCGGTGGGAAGTCTAAAAACCACTCTCCCCACCTCCCTTTAATATCCCACCCAATCTAGTACCACTCTCCCCGCCTCACACCCAGCTCCCTTTAATAACCCCCCCAGTCTAATCCCACTCTCCCCCACAATCCCTTTAATAACCCCCCCAGTCTAATCCCACTCACCCCCACAATCCCTTTAATAACCCCCCCAGTCTAATCCCACTCTCCCCCACAATCCCTTTAATAACCCACCCAGTCTAATCCCACTCACCCCCACAATCCCTTTAATAACCCCCCCAGTCTAATCCCACTCTCCCCCACAATCCCTTTAATAACCCCCCCAGTCTAATCCCACTCACCCCCACAATCCCTTTAATAACCCACCCAGTCTAATCCCACTCACCCCCACAATCCCTTTAATATCCTACCCAGTCTAATCCCACTCTCCCCCTCACTTCCCACTCCCTGTAATATCTCACTGAGTCTAATCCCACTCTCCCGGGGATATTAAAGGGAGCGGTGGGGAGAGTGGGATTAGACTGGGTGGGATATTAAAGGGAGTGGGGAGTTGGGGGGAGAGTGGGATTAGACTGGGTAGGATATTAAAGGGAGTTAAGGGTATGAGTGGGATTAGACTGGGGGGGGTGGTAAAGTGTGTGGGGATGGGGAGTGGGATCTTCACTGCTGTCACCTTTAGGAGCATGTATTTACAACGTGGTATCATTCGAGAGCTGTGTTCAAGACGAGAAGACTCGGCAGACAGAAACCATCCAAATCCTTCTTCATATTGTACACTTTTAAGTAGATGGGGGAAAAAATAACTGTATCTGTCAACTTCACAATTCCCTTTGGGAGTACGTGGTGTTAAGTAAAATCTGAGGAAGTCAAGTAAGAGTTTAATTGCTGTCTTGATCATGTCGTTATTTCAACAAATATATTAAGAAGGGCGGTTTTCTTTATGGGGGCATACGGGTGGGGAGTGAAGGGTGTGGAGTTTCCCATGTGCTCAGCCATCTGTTTGGCTCTTCAGCGCTTGTAACGAATTAAGAGGATGTGTCGAAGGAGGACCACATCAGTCCAGGACCACCAGGTGGAGGAGGGAGACTGGAGTGCGTTGCCATTGCCCTCAGTAACCTGTGGGACGGGGAGGGGGTGCAGGGTGACAGATGTCCTCTGTACATGTCCCCAGTGTGTGCTTTGTCTGCTGGCCCCCTTTGATTATGCACTCCTGGGGCCTGCGTCAGCCAGCTCCCCTTCAGGTTTCGCAAATGGCCACACCACCACGGTCGCCCTGAATGCTTACCCCTTCCGTACGGCCTGCCAATGAAACACCAGCAGCTTACAGCGTGAGGTAAGATTCTCTCCCCCTGTGTCTGCGTGGGTTTCCTCCAGGTGTTCCAGTTTCCTCCCACAGTCCAAAGATGTGCAGGTTAGGGTGGATTGGACATGTTAAATTGCCCCATAGTACCCAGAGATCTGCAGGTTAGGGTGGATTGGACAATTTAGCATGGCCAATCCACCCTAACCTGCACATCCCTGGGCACTACGGGACAATTTAGCATGGCCAATCCACCCTAACCTGCACATCCCTGGGCACTATGGGATAATTTAGCATGGCCAATCCACCCTAACCTGTACATCCCTGGGCACTACGGGACAATTTAGCATGGCCAATCCACCCTAACCTGTACATCCCTGGGCACTACGGGACAATTTAGCATGGCCAATCCACCCTAACCTGCACATCCCTGGGCACTACGGGATAATTTAGCATGGCCAATCCACCCTAACCTGTACATCCCTGGGCACTACGGGACAATTTAGCATGGCCAATCCACCCTAACCTGTACATCCCTGGGCACTACGGGACAATTTAGCATGGCCAATCCACCCTAACCTGTACATCCCTGGGCACTACGGGACAATTTAGCATGGCCAATCCACCCTAACCTGTACATTCCTGGACACTATGGGACAATTTTGCATGGCCAATCCACCCTAACCTGCACATCCCTGGGCACTATGGGACAATTTTGCATGGCCAACCCACCCTAACCTGCACATCCCTGGGCACTATGGGACAATTTTGCATGGCCAACCCACCCTAACCTGTACATTCCTGGACACTACGGGACAATTTAGCATGGCCAATCCACCCTAACCTGTACATTCCTGGACACTATGGGACAATTTTGCATGGCCAATCCACCCTAACCTGTACATTCCTGGGCACTACGGGACAATTTAGCATGGCCAATCCACCCTAACCTGTACATCCCTGGGCACTACGGGACAATTTAGCATGGCCAATCCACCCTAACCTGTACATTCCTGGACACTATGGGACAATTTTGCATGGCCAATCCACCCTAACCTGCACATCCCTGGGCACTATGGGACAATTTTGCATGGCCAATCCACCATAACCTGCACATCCCTGGGCACTACGGGACAATTTAGCATGGCCAATCCACCCTAACCTGTACATCCCTGGGCACTACGGGACAATTTAGCATGGCCAATCCACCCTAACCTGTACATTCCTGGACACTATGGGACAATTTTGCATGGCCAATCCACCCTAACCTGCACATCCCTGGGCACTATGGGACAATTTTGCATGGCCAATCCACCCTAACCTGCACATCCCTGGGCACTACGGGACAATTTAGCATGGCCAACCCACCCTAACCTGTACATTCCTGGACACTATGGGACAATTTTGCATGGCCAATCCACCCTAACCTGCACATCCCTGGGCACTATGGGACAATTTTGCATGGCCAATCCACCATAACCTGCACATCCCTGGGCACTATGGGACAATTTTGCATGGCCAATCCACCCTAACCTGCACATCCCTGGGCACTATGGGACAATTTAGCATGGCCAATCCACCCTAACCTGGACATCCCTGGGCACTATGGGATAATTTAGCCAATCCATCCTAATCTACACGTCTTTGATTGTGGGAGGAAACCGGATCATCCGGAGGAAACCCACCCAGACACCCGGGGGGTGGGGGGGAGTGGGGGTGGGGAATATGCAAACTCCACACAGACAGTCGCCCTGAGGCTGAAATTGAACCCTTGTCCCTGACGCCGTGTGGATGTGGCACTTGCCAATGTGCTGCCTCTCTTATCTCCAGCAAATACAAGAACCGCCTGCCTTAGACTTTTCTCAATCCAACCCAATCCTTCTCGCTACTGACCTGATAAATAAATAAATAAAGTCCCAGTTGTCCCAGAGGACTGCTGTCTTTTACCATACAGAGATGACTGTGGTGGTGCAGGGTTAACCTGGGGATTGCTGGGCGAGAGGAGAGGGACCACCCTCAATCCCAACACATTCACGTCCTTCTGTAAGTACGGAGACCCGTCCTACATGCATCACTCTCGAATGGGTCTCACCGGATCTGAACCCTCACTCCCCCCAGTTTCCTTTCACAATAAACCCTGACATTCCTACTCGTTTTCCTGATTGCTGACTTGCCTCTCAACCTGAGCGCACACCTCCTTCGAGATAGCCACCCCACTTCCCCCATGATCGGCCAACCCTCCAGTGGACACCTCCCATCCACTGGGCCCCCTCTCATCCCCAGAAAGGAGCTGGGGCTCGGGTCACCCCAGGGTGCAGGTCAGAGTCCCCCTTGTCCTCACCTCCCGCCTCACCGGTCCCTGCATCCGACGCGTCGTCCTTACGCCAACTCCAACGAGAACCCACCACCAAGATCGTCTCTCCCTCCCTCCCCCCACCCTCCTCAAGGACCGTTCCCTTCGACAGTCCTTGGGTTGGTGCCTATCTCCCCACGGACCCTTCCCCCCCCACCCAAAACCCCCAGTACCTTCCCCAGCACCCGGAAAACCTGCCAGACCCCAAGCAATCCTTCCAGGTCAGAGAGATTCAGCAGCGGGTCCTCCAACCCGGTTTACTGCATCAGATGCTCCCAAGGTGGTCTTCTCTATCTGGGGAGACCGAACGTAAATTTAGGGGACAGCTCGCTGAGTATGTCAGCCAGGCCTGCAGGACCCAACCCTGATCTCCCAGTCACCGCCCCCCCCCCCCCACCCCCATTTTATTCCCCTTCCCCCTCCCTTTCCAACGTGACCATCCTCTATCACCGCAATGAACCACACGGCGAGTTGGAGGAGCAACACTTCACCTTGTACCTGGGCAGCCGACAGGACCCAACACCTGAGTTCTCCAATCCCAAAGAACCGCCCTCCCCATTCCTCCCCCCCCTCCCCAATTCCCAGCCCCTCCCCCTCCCTTCCACCCAACGGAATCCATTCCTCCCATTGACCAACCAGGTGGGATCCCTCTGCCCATCCCCACTTCACCACCCCAACCCCCTGCAGCTCCCTCCCTACATCTACATCCACCCGCCCAACACTCCCCACAGAGTCCTGAAGAAGGGTTACACCCGAAACGTTGACTTTTCCACCTCCTGATGCTGCCTGTGTTTTTCCAGCCTCCTCCGGTCTACCCCAGCATCAGTGGTTTTATCGAGGGGCTAGAACGGCCACACAAGTGAGACAGATCATTGTGGCGATGAGTTTGGGGGGGTGGTGGTGGTGGGTGCAGATTATTGACAGAGAAACCCACGTGCTTAGGGAGCCCCTTCGATGTAGCGACCCACCAGAAGCGACCCACAAATCATCCCGTCGGGCCCCCTGTCACCGCATCGAACGCACTCCCCAGTGAAACATGACAGCCCCGGCAGTTCAGAGCCTGTTTTGGAAAGCTGCACACCGGCTCCCTGGGAGTTTCCCTTCCTGCTCAGTTCCAGCCGTTACCTCATGGTCCAAGAATAGAGGCTGATGTCACAGCTGCCTTTTGTCACAGCCCTGGGTAATGAGGGCTGGCCCACAGCCATATACACACACTCACACACACTCACACACACCCCACACACACACACACACACACACACACTCACACACACACACTCACACACACACACACACCCTACACACACACCCCACACACACACCCCACACCCCACACACACACCCCACACACACACCCCACACACACACCCCCCCCCCACACACACACACACACACACACCACACACCCCACACACACACACACACACACACACCACACACACACACACACACACACCCTACACACACACCCCACACACACCCCACACACTCACACCCCACACACACACCCCACACCCCACACACACACACACCCACACACACACCCCACACCCCACACCCCACACACACACCCCACACACACACCCCACACACACACCCCACACACACACCCCACACCCCACACACACACCCCACACACACACACCCCAAACACACACCCCACACACACACACACTCACACACACACACACACACACCCACACACACCCACACACACCCTACACACACACCCTACACACACACCCCACACACACCCTACACACACACACCCCACACACACACCCACACACACACACACACACACCCCCTACACACACACACCCCACACACACACACCCCACACACACACACACACTCACGCACACACCTCACACACACACACCCCACACACACACACTCACACACCACACACACCCCACACACACACACACACCCACACGCACACACAAACACACACCTCACACACACACCCCACACACACACCTCACACACACCTCACACACACACACCCCACACACACACCCCCCCCCACACACACCCCCCCCACACACACACCCCACACTCACACACACACACCCCACACATACACACACACACACACACCCACATACACTCCCCACTCCCCCACACCCACACTCCCCACCCACCCCCACAACCACACTCCCCACACACCCCAACCCCTCACACCCACAAACACTCCCCCACTCCTCCACACCCACACCCACACTCCCCACCCACCCCAATCCCCCCACACCCACATACACACTCCGCAACCCCTCAACCCCCCCACACACCCACACCCACTCTCCCCACCCCCCCAACCTCCCCACACCCACACTCCCCACCCCCAACCTCCCCCACACCCACACCCACTCTCACCACCCCCCCCAACCTCCCCCACACCCACACCCACACTCCCCACCCCCCCAACCATCCCCACACCCACATCCACACTCCCCACCCCCCCAACCACACCCACACCCACACTCCCCACCCCCAACCACAACCACACCCACACTCCCCACCCCACAACCTCCCCCACACCCACACCCACATCCACACTCCCCACCCCCCCAAACAAACCCACACCCACACTCCCCACCACCCAACCCACCTCCACACCCACACCCACACTCCCCACCCCCCAACCATACCCACACCCACACTCCCACCCCCCCCCCAACCACCCCACACCCATATCCACACTCCCCACCCCCCAACCATCCCCACACCCACATCCACACACCCCACCCCCCCCCAACCACAACCACACCCACACCCACACTCCCCACCCCCCAACCACACCCACACCCACATTCCCCACCCCCCAACCCCCCACACACCCACACTCCCCACCCCCCAACCTCCCCCACACTCACATTCACACTCCCCACCCCCCAACCACCCCACACACCCACACCCACACTCCCCACCCCCCAACCCACCCCCATACCCACAACCACTCTCCCCACCCCCCCCAACCTCCCCACACCCACACTCCCCACCCCCCCAACCACACCCACACCCGCACTCCCCACCCCCAACCACACCCACACCCACACTCCCCACCCCCCAACCTCCGGCACACCCACACCCACATCCACACTCCCCACCCCCCCACACCCACATCCACACTCCCCACCCCCCAACCATCCCCACACCCACATCCACACTCCCCACCCCCCCAACCTCCCCACACCCACATCCACACCTCCCCACCCCCCAACCTCCCCACACCCACATCCACACTCCCCACCCCCCAACCATCCCCACACCCACATCCGCACTCCCCACCCCCCCAACCATCCCCACACCCCCAACCATCCCCACACCCACATCCACACTCCCCACCCCCCCCAACAACACCCACACCCACACTCCCCACACCCCCAACCATCCCCACACCCACATCCACACTCCCCACCCCCCCCAACAACACCCACACCCACACTCCCCACCCCCCCAACCATCCCCACACCCACATCCACACTCCCCACCCCCCACCCTCCCCACACCCACATCCACACTCCCCACCCCCCCAACCACCCCCACACACCCACATCCACACTCCCCACCCCCCCAACCACCCCCACACACCCACATCCACACTCCCCACCCCCCAACCACCCCCACACACCCACATCCACACTCCCCACCCCCCAACCATACCCACACCCACACTCCCCACCCCCCAACCTCCCCACACCCACATCCACACTCCCCACCCCCCAACCATCCCCACACCCACATCCACACTCCCCACCCCCCCACACCCACACCCACACCTCCCCACCCCCCCAACCTCCCCACACCCACATCCACACTCCCCACCCCCCCAACCTCCCCACACCCACACCCACACCTCCCCACCCCCCAACCTCCCCACACCCACATCCACACTCCCCACCCCCCAACCATCCCCACACCCACATCCGCACTCCCCACCCCCCCAACCATCCCCACACCCCCAACCATCCCCACACCCACATCCACACTCCCCACCCCCCCCAACAACACCCACACCCACACTCCCCACCCCCCAACCTCCCTGACACCCACACCCACACTCCCCACCACCCAACCCACCCCCACACCCACATCCACACTCCCCACCCCCCCAACCATCCCCACACCCACACTCCCCCCCACCCCCCAACCTCCCCACACCCACACCCCCCACCCCCCCAACCTCCCCACACCCACACCCCCCAACCTCCCCCACACCCACACCCCCCAACCTCCCCCACACCCACACCCCCAACCTCCCCCACACCCACACTCCCCATCCCCCCAACCTCCCCCACACCCACACTCCCCATCCCCCCACCCACACCCACACCCACACTCCCCACCCCCAACCACAACCACACCCACACTCCCCACCCCTCCAACCTCCCCCACACCCACACTCCCCACCCTCCCAACCACCCCCACACCCACACTCCCCACCCTCCCAACCACCCCCACACCCACACTCCCCACCCACAACCTCCCCCACACTCACACCCACACCCACACTCCCCACCCCCCAACCTCCCTCACACCCACACACACACTCCCCACCCCCCAACACCCCCCACACATGCACACTCCCCACCCCCCAACCCCCCTCACACACGCACACTCCCCACCCACCAACCTCCCTCACACCCACACACACTCCCCACCCACCCAACATCCCCACCTCCCCCACACCCACACATACACACTCCCCACCCCCCAACCTCCCTCACACACACACACTCCCCACCCCCCCAACTCACCCCCACACCCACATACTCTCCACCCACCCAACACCCCCCCACCTCCCTCACACCCACACACACACTGCCCAACCCCCCAACAGCCATACACACACTCCCCACCCCCAACACCCACACTCCCCAACCCCCAACACCCCCCACACCCTCCCCACTCCTCCACACACACACACACTCCACATACCCCCAACTTCCCCCACACCCACACTCCCCACCCACCCAATCCCCCCCACACCCACACTCCCCAACCCCCAAACACACACACTCCCCACCCCCCTAACACACACACATGCACACACATCCCTGGGCACTAGGGGACAATTTAGCATGGCCAATTCACCCTAACCTGTACATCTTTGGACTGTGGGAGGAAACCGGAGCACCCGGAGGAAACCCACGCAGACACGGGGAGAATGTGCAAACTCAGCCTGAGGCTGGAATTGAACCTGGCTCCCTGGCGCCGTGAGGCAGTGGTGCCAACGAGACAGAAAACTCAAGTCATGAGCGGCCCAGGGTGATGATGCCGTCGCTCCCCAATCCTCACCCCCTCCCCCAATACCCACCACGTATGCCCAGGGGTCCTCTACTGGAGAGCGGAGGGAGACCGTGAAAGAGGTGGCAGTCAGGAACAATGAGCCTCTCTATGACTCACTTGACATGGCCAGGATCCTGGGAACAGACCCACAAGATGGCCCTCTGACCTGCACCTCCTCCCCCCCCCAATCTCAACCCCCACAGATCAAGAACTGCACTTACCCCCTGAGCGGCTCTCTTCTGTCCCCCACCCCATCTCCCTCTGACTGCTACCACGGCTCGGAGGGGTGCGATTCCAATGTCCCGTCTTCCCCCAGACCCCCTCGTTGCAGTGGGAGTATCTCACGCTCTGGAGGAGCCGAGTGTTAGGACAAGACTCCTCTGTCCACAGAGTCGGCCTGGACTGTGAATAACCATGCCATCTCCTCCATCCACACCACCCCCACTATCGTCCACCGTTGCCATTTGGACCTGCTTCTGCAAACTCCCATCAAACTGTACGGAAGAGACACATTCTGCCGTGTATCAGTGGGTTGGACAAAGGATGATGACCTGGAAGTCTCCAGCCCCTCACAAGTTGATGCAGAGCTCACCTTTCTGAGGATATTCACCTGAAGGACACGTGTGTGTCTGTGTGCGTGGGTAATGCACTCTGCTGGCTGGTGAACCCACTGGAAGCTGCACACACAGACACACACACTCATACACAGGGAGACACACACTGCCACACACACACACGTAGACATATGGGCGCACGCGCGCGCACACATACACAGGGAGACACACACTCCCACACACAGACATGCGCAAAGACACACGATCACACATGGACACACACAGACACGAGTGCACACACGGACACACACTCCAACACACACAGGGACACGCACACACAAAGACACATGATCATACACACAGGGACACGGGTGCGCGCGCACACACACACATTCATACACAGGGAGACACATATGGACAGACATAGGGACACACTCGCATACACGGAGATGTGCACACAAAAACACACGGTCACAAACACAGACACATGGGCCTACACACACACAGGGACACACAGACATATGGGCCCACACACACACACATATTCATACAAAGGGGCACACACGGACACACATAGGGACATGCGTACACAAAAACACAATCACAAACACAGGGACACAGACACACAGGCGCGCACACTCCCACACACAGAGACACAAACACACACGCACACACACACACACACCAACCAGTCAGTCAGCAAGTTTCCTGCTGCCTAGCTTGTAATGTGCTTCACTGTGTTAAATATACGGGCCCAAGGAGTCAGACACAATAACAGACACGGGATAGCAACATGTACATGCAATAGTTAAAATACTTTATCATAAATGCTTATTTGGTCATTATAAACTTTTTTTTGTGTGTTTTTGTTTTACATTCAGTAATATAAAAAAAATCACAATCACATCATTGATTTAATATTTCTAATCTCCTTCGAACAGTCTTTTACCATTTTATTGTCATTTTATTTTGTTCTTAAAACAGTCACTGCACAAAACTGACATCAGCAGGTCCTACCTACCCTACTGAGATTTCTCATCTACAAAGTCACTAAGATGCTACAGATACATTAGTCAGTACAGAGTCCGCAGGAACTGGTCTGGGTGAGATGGTTTCTTTTGAAAGAGAGAGAGTGAGAGTGAGAAAGAGAGAGAGAGTGTGTGTGTGTGTGTGGTACGGGACTGGAGTGGGGAACAATGGACAAAGGTGGGGTGGGCAGAGAGAGAATGCCCACTTGGCATTGCCAGTATCTGAGGGTGGGTAACGTCAGTGGTCAACTGGGGTGGGGAGGGGGAGGGAGAGAGGAGGGGTGGGGGGGGGGGGGAGTAGAGAGAGAGGAGAAAGAGAGGGGAGAGAGAGAGAGAGAAGGGGGAGGGGGGAGAGAGAGAGGGTGAGAGAGAGGGGGGAGAGAGACAGAGAGGGGGAGAGAGAGAGAGAAAGAGAGAGGGGGGGAGAGAGAGAGAGAGGGGGAGAGAGAGAGGAGAAAGAGAGTGGAGAGAGAGAGAGGAGGGGAGGGAGAGAGAGAGAAGGGGGAGGGGGAGAGAGAGAGTGGGGGAGAGAGAGAGAAGGAAGGGAGACCATCCCTTGAGCCTGGAGAGATGGATTGGGAGGTAGGAGGGATTGGGCTGGGAGGGGGGGGAGGGAGGTGAAGGGATGGAAGGGGAGGGGGAAGCAGGAGTTAAACCGGGAGCTGACCAGGGATTCTGCCCCCCCCCCAACTCTCCCCACCAGCCCTGACGAATACAGTAACACGGTTCACCTCTCCCTGCCTCACATGGAGGACACGCTGAATTTTTACAACAAGGGCACAGAGGGGCACGATCCCTTCTGCTCAAGGGTTGCTCGCATTTAAAACCAAACAGACAAAAAAAACCGAGGAAATAAGAGCCGAGCTTGGCTGGAGGATGGTGGGTGGGATTGGGGGGGGGGGGGGGGGGGGGGGGAAGAGTTGAGGATCTAGGCTACAGACAGCACAGTGGGGGCCGGGACTTTTGTCCCCAACCTCCTGACGCCCGTCTGCGATCTGTGCAGGATCGATATTCTACCCCACCCCTCACCACTCCGGGCCTGTTCGGACATACTGCCGGATCCACCTGGTGCCCGGAGGTCAGGGATATTAGTAGCGCGCGCGCGTGACGTCCCTGGGACAATCGTGACAGGCTGGGGGTGGGGGCGCTACCACTGGTGGTGGGATACCAAAACCAAACATGACTGGGCCTCGGTTCAAGCTGAGATGGAGGATAAAGGCCTCAGATTCTTTGATGGTGGAGGTGGGGGGGGTGGGGAACAGGTCTAACTCTAAAGGTGACCCCCTCCCCCACCCTTCTCTCTCTCCTGGGATACCTCCTCCCCCCCCACACACACACATATAGCAACAGGTCAGGGGCTGGGCGTGGTGGGGGAGAGGGCAGAAGCAGGAGTGTAGGTGGGTATCCTCCATATTGAGGGGCACTGGAGGAAATGGGGGGGTGGGGAGGGGGTGTTTGGGGGGGGGGGGGGAGAATCAGACCGCAAAAACCCCAGGAAGGAAGCGGACGTTTCCTTCAGAGGAAACTGCACCCATCGGCGTTCCAAACAGGTGCCACCACCCCCCGCCAACCCCTTCTGTCTCCCCCTCACCCCGGGGTGAACCAAGCACGGCCCCTCCACTCTGAATTAAATTACACGGTCCCCGATCTCCGTGAGGACACCCTCCCCACCCCGGGGGGCTCATTGGGAGGGGAATTTTAACTTCCAAATCTCCACCATGACCTCATACCCCATAGAGGAGGGAGGTCTGGGGGGGGTCAGTGAAAGTTGGGGTTTCCTGGGCAGATCATCGATGCCTACAGCTCGTCCTCCCCCCTCACTGCACGACACCCCCTTCCCCTCACTCCTAAACGACAGGGTGGGGGCGTTGTACAAGACAGCGCAGCCGCCAATCCAAAGGCTCTCTCAACCAAGTATTTCCCCCTCTACTCTTGAGCCCTGGTGTCACACCCCGAAGTGAAATCTCTAACACCCACACCCTTTTGACTTTATTTCCCCAAATAATCATTGTCCCCCCCAACGCTCACAGCTGCCCCCACATCCAGAACCGAAAAGGTGATGAGCAGGTACTTACAGAGTTAAGTTCTTTTCTTAAAATAAAGAAAACACATAGGGATAGGGACATGGGTCTGGGAAGGATGGTGGAGGGTACTATGTCTGTCTTCGCTCATGTACGGGGCACGTTGCAAGGGCAGGTGAGGGGCACCGGGGTCAGTTTATTGTCTGCCCGCACCACCCCATCTGTTTACCTCCCCCCTTCCCCAACGCCAAGTGTACCACCTCGGAGGAATCTCACAGCGAAAATAACACAAAAAAATCGTTTTCTTAAAAAAAAACAAAACAGAATTCACGACTGCATCACCATCCACAGTAAAAAATAAACCCATCGGAACTTAATTACTCCATTTTGTACGTAAAATGTGTTTAAACAGTCACAAAAATAAAACTCTCAATCTTTGCAAATATCAGCATTTTGAACTTTTTTTTGATATCGCTTGGTTTAAAAATAAAATATACTATTTTTGTGTTTTTTTTTAATTCTGTTAAAACTTTGCTCCATAAAGTATTTTTAATGAAATAATTCGCCTACAAATATGATATATTTAACATATGATATTAAAATATTCACCAACTAGAAACAAAACCATTCTGTCAACATAATTATGGTTTATTACTAATTTGCCTGTCAGCAGATTATTATATTTATTTGTTGAGTTAGTTACCCTTAATTGGTTTGTTTAGAAGTTTGTATAAAATGTCCTACATTTCAGAATACAAAATATATTGGGAAACATACAAATAAAACAGTCTTTGTAAAGTACAAAGCCCCCTGTAGGTTTGATACTGCCAACAACACGGCCCCAGTAACAGAACAGGCTATTGCGTTCAGAAATAGCCAGCCAAATCCCACTGCTCAATGTGACAGAGAGAGGGGAAGACGAGCAACACAAGGTGGGTGAGAGAGAGAGAGAGGAGGGGATAAGAGAACGGAGTGGGACAGGAAGGGGGAGCAAGACGGTGAAGGGGTGCAAGATGAGAAGAGAGAGAGAGAGAGAGGGGGAGAGAGAGAGAGAGAGGGAGAGAGAGAGAGAGAGAGAGAGAGAGTGTGTGAGTGAGTGAGAGTGAGAGAGAGAGAGAGAGAGAGCGAGAGATAGAGATAGATAGAGAGAGACAGAGAGAGCGGGAGAGAGAAAGAGAGCAGGAGAGAAAGAGAGAGCGAGAGAGAGAGAGAGAGAGAGAGGAAGGAGCCAGAGAGACAGGGGTGAGATTGGGGAGGGGGAAGAGAGAGGAGAGAAAGATAACACATGAAAGTGTGCAAAGGACAGAGGGACAGACGAGGTAAGAAGGAGAGACTGAGAGTGAAGTAGAGAAAGGATCTGTGTGGGGGGGGGGGAAGAAATGAGATGAAGCAAGGTAAATAGGGAGGACAGAGAGATAGACAGAAGTCTGGCAGGGGGCAGAGAGAGACGTGGGGAGAGAAATAGATGAGCAATGGGAGAAAAGGGGGAAGAGAGTGAAGGAGGAAAAGAGATAGAGGAGAGAAATAGAGGAAAAAATGACTGAAGGAGGGCAAGGACTGGAGAAGCGAAGGCTGCAGATGGTTTATAACCAGCTCCAGACAGACCCTGATCACAGTGAGGGGCTGCAGCTCGGTAACACTGGGTTTGAGAAGCAGAGGATCCAGCCTCCAGGCAGCACAGTCATGTTTCAGTCTGCCCTCGGCATGTTACTCCATCGGCCGGTAATGATAAACACTGGCTCCTCCCGGACTACCCCAGCCAAACCACATCTGGGCTGACAGGTCACATATTACTGCCACTGCCACCAGAGAGATCCAGCTGTGAGCTGCTGAGAGTGAGGGGAGAGGCCGGGGAGGGTCTGCAGAGGAAACAGGGACCCCAGGCCTGACTCAATTACCCTTGACAATCCCACGGTGGTTCAAATTCAGGGGAGATGGTCGCTGGGCAGTTTGGGGGCTGAAAAGGGATTGTGTACTAAAATCTCTCAAAGAGCTCATCAAACATGGCAGTGCCCAGGGAGCCCTGCACTGGCAGAGAGTCAGTGCCCAGGGAGCCCTGCACTGGCAGAGGGTCAGTGCCCAGGGAGCCCTGCACTGGCAGAGGGTCAGTGCCCAGGGAGCCCTGCACTGCCAGAGGGCCAGTGCCCAGGGAGCCCTGCACTGGCAGAGGGTCAGTGCCCAGGGAACGCCGCACTGGCAGAGGGTCAGTGCCCAGGGAGCCCTGCACTGGCAGAGGGTCAGCGCCCAGGGAACGCCACACTTGCAGAGGGTCAGTGCCCAGGGAGCCCTGCACTGGCAGAGGGTCAGTGCCCAGGGAACGCCGCACTGGCAGAAGGTCAGCGCCCAGGGAGCCCTGCACTGGCAGAGGGTCAGTGCCTAGGGAGCCCTGCACTGCCAGAGGGCCAGTGCCCAGGGAGCCCTGCACTGCCAGAGGGTCAGTGCCCAGGGAATGCCGCACTGGCAGAGGGTCAGTGCCCAGGGAGCCCTGCACTGGCAGAGGGTCAGCGCCCAGGGAACGCCACACTTGCAGAGGGTCAGTGCCCAGGGAGCCCTGCACTGCCAGAGGGTCAGTGCCGCACTGGTGGAGGGTGAGTGCTGAGAGAGCGCTGCACTGGCAGAGCCAGAGCTCACGGTGCCCCCTGCAATCAGTAGTGGCGCTGGCAAAACAGTTTGGGCCACCCCTGGACCACGAGAGGTGCTACATCAATGCAGACTTCAATCGCTATAAATCCAGCTACATTCCCCCTGGAGAGATGCACGGGGTGGGGGGAGAGAGAGAAAGGCAGGCAGAGAGAGAGGGAGAGAATGGAGGAGTGGGGAAGAGAGGAAGAGGTTGTAGGGAGGTGAGAAGAATGAGAGAGAGAGAGAGAGAGACAGACAGACAGAGAGAGAGAGAGACAGAGAGAGAGAGAGAGAGACAGACAGAGAGAGAAAGACAGGCAGAGAAAGATGGAGAGAGAATCAGCTAGGAAAGAAGGGAAGGCTGTCTAAGAGAGAAAGGCAGGCAGAGAGAGTGAATGAAAAAGGCTGATCAAAAACGAAACACAGAATGGGAGAAAGGCAGAGAACGAGTGAAGGGAGAGCAGAGGGTAAGAATGTTGGTAAGGGAAGGGACTCTCTGCCTGGCAGCAGTATCAAACACTGGGAGAACAGTTTCGAAACGTACTTGTTAAATCTCATCCATCAGACTTTGACAGGACACAACATCTCATCACCGCATCTGCCTGTACATCCACTATCCAACAAGAACTAAACAGGGAAGAGAATTCAGCAGGGGCTCAGAGTCCTGGAAGTATCCGTCTGGTCACTGCAGCAGTAGCCAGCGAACAGCTCATCCCCTACGCCCCCCTCGGCGAGACACCGGTGCGAGAGGTAACAGAGTGCCAACAGTTCGCTGGCTGTTTCAGAATCGGGAAGGAGTCACAAGTGTTCTCTGCTGTTGGGGGAGGTGGGGTGGCGGCGTCGGTGTGGGGGTGGGGAAGGCAGCTGGATCCACGCAACCCCCTCACCCCCAGGTCAAATGTTCAAAAGTCGCCGCCCGACATCTGATTGGGGGGGAAGAGAGGGGGCCGGGGAGGCCCGTGATTCCGTCAGAGTCTCAGACAGAAAATCCAAACGGAAACCGTTTCCCCACCCACCACCCCCTCAAAAAAACCCAAAAACACGCCCGGGGCGTGAGAAAGTAGTTGGCCATTTTCTGTCGTTGCCGCCATCTGCTGGGGTTGGGGGGTGGGAGCTGGGGGGGTGCCTGAGAAACCGTGTTTGGGATCCCAGTAGGGTGGGGAGGGGTAAAGGAGGGGACGTGAGGGAGAGACGGGGATAAATCCTCCAGCAGACAGTGCGATCCTGGTGGGAGGGGGTAAACGAGGGGGCGTGAGGGAGAGACGGGGGTAAATCCTCCAGCAGACAGTGCGATCCCCCTTGCCCGTCCTGTGCCCTTCCCCGGGAGGTGGGGGCGGGAGGGTTCTGGCACGGGATGGGTGATCAGGAGAAGATGCGGATGGCCTGGGTGACGGAGCTGAGACATGCTGGGCAGTGGGGGTTGCTGCGTTGGCAGATGCGGTTGGCGCATTCCATGCAGAAGAGGTTGTGCCCACAGGGCACCAGGGCAGCCGTCACCTCGCTCTCGAAGCAGACCTGGCACTCCCGCCCCCCGGCCCCCTGGCGGGGGGAGTGGTGGGGTGGTGCCGCCGCCGAAGCCGCGGGGGAGGGAGGAGGGGGGCTGTCGGCTCCGCCGCTGGGAGGCTGGGGGGCAGGAGGGGTCGGGTGGGTGGCGCCGGGCAGGCCGCTCCCCCGCAAGGGATCACTGTGCGCCCGGCGGGCCAGCGGGTGGCAGACTTCGGGTGAGAGGCGGGGCAGGGCGACGGTTCCGCTGGCCCGGCGCTGGGCGGGGGGCTCCCAGAGGTGGGCGTCGGAGGGGCCCTCCCGCCCCTCGGCGCCGAAATAGGCCTCCCCGTAGGCGGCGCCGTTGGCGTAGCAGGCGTGGTGCTGGTGGTGGTGCTGATGGTGATGCGCGTCCGACGGCTTGCCGTAGTAGGGGTCCGGGCCGTTGCCGCGGAAACAGGCCAGGGGCTTGCGGCCGGCGGATAGCGCCAACTTGGCCCAGGGCCGGGGGGCCCGCCCGCCGCTGCCGCCACCGAATCCGGCCTCCGTCCCGTTGCAGTGGAAATCGTTCTCGTCGCCAAACTCCAGCATGCCGCCTGTCCGGACGGCGATGTGGGCCTCGATCTCCTCCCGGGCCCGGTCCACGTTGGCCGGCATTCCGGTCACCTCGAAGACCGGCTCCTTGTCCCGGCTCGGCGTCACGATGTAGGTGTGGGTCTGCTGCTGGATGCGTTTGATGGTGGCCCCCTTGGGCCCCACCACCAGCCCCACCACCCGGTACGGCACCCGCACTTGGATGGTGGTCTGGCCAGGCAGGTTGGGGGGCACCGGCACCGCCCCGGGCGCGGCCGGGCCGTCCTTGTTGCGGGAGGCGCGGATCAGGGAGAAGTGCTCAGCGGCGGAGATGATCTCCCGGCGCGCCATGGCCACGTCTTCGCGCCGGCCGGTCACCACGAAGACGGGCTCCTCGCCGCGCACTGGCGTCTTGATGTAGGTGTTGGTCTTGGCTCGTAGCGCTTTGATCTTGCAGCCTGCGGGCGTGGACAGAGAGAGAGAGAGAGAGCCGTAGGAATGGAGAGTACACACAGAGGCCATTCGGCCCATCTACAGCTTTGCTGAACTGAACTAGTCCCATTCACCCACGCACCCTTCGACAAGAATGGGGCGAGGTGGGGGGGAACAAGCTAAGAGTCCCTACAGTGTGGATACAGGTCTTTTGCCCATAACCAACACACCCAGGATCAGACTCCCACCCAATAACCATAACCTGGCATTTACCACATCCACTCCACACATCTCTGGGCGCTACGTGACAATTTAGCATGGCCAATTTCCCTAACCTGCACATCCCTGGGCACTATGGGACAATTTAGCATGGCCAATCCACCCTAACCTGCACATCCCTGGGCACTATGGGACAATTTAGCATGGCCAATCCACCCTAACCTGCACATCCCTGGGAACTATGGGACAATTTAGCATGGCCAATCCACCCGAACCTACACATCCCTGGGAACTACGGGACAATTTAGCATGGCCAATCCACCCTAACCTGCACATCTCTGGGAACTAAGGGACAATTTAGCATGGCCAATCCACCCTAACCTGCACATCCCTGGGCACTATGGGTAATTTAGCATGGCCAATCCATCCTAACCTGCACATCTCTGGGAACTATGGGTAATTTAGCATGGCCAATCCATCCTAACCTGCACATCTCTGGGAACTATGGGACAATTTAGCATGGCCAATCCACCCTAACCTGCACATCCCTGGGCACTATGGGTAATTTAACATGGCCAATCCACCCTAATCTGCATGCTTTCAGAGTGAGAGAGGAAAGTGGAGCACCTGGAGGAAACCCACACAGACACAGGGAGAATGCACAAACCCCACACAGTCACCTGAGGGGGGGAATCATGAAAATCGACAGCATGAAAGGGAACAGGGGGAGCGACAAACCTCTAATCGCACTTCAGGACACAGACACAAGAATGCCCAATCTCGGAAGCACGACAGATTACACCTCGTAAGAAACAGGGCTCTGATTCACCGGGTCAAACTAGAGCAGGGGTAGGCTGTTCGGTCCATCGAGCCTAGCCCACCACTCAATAAGATCACAGTTACGTCCGACTAGAATTGTAGAACTTTACAGGACAGTAGGAGGCCATTGTGCCAGTGACCAGCTCCTGACAGAGTTACCCAGCTCACCCCGCTCTCCAGCACACTTTTCCGCAGCGCTCCAACATCATCACAAATTTGCAATTCCACCCCCTCCCGCTCCCCCCTCCGATAATCTTTCAGCGAGAATGCCTTAAAAATTGGTTGAGGCACTGTTTCCGCCACTCTCACAAGGAGAGAGGTCCCGAAAGATCATGCCAGCCAGATAAAAACCTGCCTGATCTCGCTCCTTAACAGAGCGATCCCTTGCTTTTTAAGCTGGTGACTGGGCCAGGGAAGTGCTGTCCGGTGAACTGAAAAGGCGGAAGGCTGGGACTTGCGGGAGAGAGGGTTGGAACACTGGAACGCCAGCTGGGCCACGTGGAGAGAGCGGGGCGCAGTCCTGGAGTCTGTTATTTTCAGAGAGATGGGGGCAGTGGGAGATTCACCAGGATGCTGCCCTGTGGACCCGCGTCACAGAGGTACACAGCACTCAAACGGGCCCTTCCACCCAACTAGTCTCTGATGCCCAGCCATCCTAAACTAAACTAGTCCCACATGCCTGTGTTCGGCCCATATTCCACTAAACCTGTCCTCCCCACCTTACCTAGATGAGAATGGTGCTGGAAAAGCACAGCAGGTCAGGCAGCAGCCGAGGAGCAGGAGAATCGACGTTTCGGGCAGGAGCCCTTCATCAGACCATTCCTGATGAAGGGCTTCTGCCCGAAACGTCGATTCTCTTGCTCCTCGGCTGCTGCCTGACCTGCTGTGCTTTTCCAGCACCACTCTGATCTCGACACCGATCTCCAGCACCTGCAGCCCCTCACTTTCGCCTCCCTGTCTACCTGTCCAAATGCTGTAATTGTACCAGTCTCCACTACAACCTCTGGCAACCCAGCCGGCAGCCTTTGTGTGGAGCTGCAGGAGATGGGGGAAAGATACTAAACAAGTATTTTGCATCTTTGTTCACTGTGGAAGACTTGGAAGATAAAGAGTGTAGGGAAATAGATGATGACATCGTGAAAAACGGCCATGTAACAGATGAGGAAGTGCTTGAAACGCACAAAGGTGAATAAATCCCCAGGACCTGATCAGGCGTACCCTAGAACTCTGTGGGAAGCTAAGGAAGTGATTGCCTCTTGCTGAGATATTTTTACATTAGTTCGGCGCAGCATCGAAGACCGAAGAGTCTGTCCTGCGCTGTATCGTTCTATGTTCACCCCAGGGATGCGCCAACTTGTCCCATTTACCAGCACTTGGCCCATATCCCTCCAAACCCCTTCCTATTCACGTCCCCATCCAGCTGTCATTGTACCAGCCTCCACCACTGGCAACTCATTCCATACCCGTACCACCCTCTGTGTGATAAAGTTGCCCCTCTCTTTCCCCTCTCACCCTAAACCTATGCCCCTCTAGTTCTGGACTCCCCCACCCCAGGGAAAAGACCTTGACTATTCACCCTATCCATGCCCCCTCATGATTTCGTAAAGCTCTGTAAGGCCCCCCCTCAGCCTCCAACGCTCCAGGGAAAACAGCCCCAGAGTATCCAGTCTCTTCTGAGTCAAAGCTGGAGAGCTGGAGCGATGGAGAGTGACAAGCTGGGGCTTCTCTCTCTCAGAGCAGAGCAGAGGGAAATCGTGAGGGGAGATGGGAAGGAACTTTCCCCCCTTCCAAGTGCAGGGAGTGCAGATTGAAGGGAAGGGGAGGTGAGGGTAGACTGTCGCCCAGAGGGTGTTCGGGACTCTGGAACTTGCTGGCCCTGACGGTGGGAGAGGCAGAAAGCCCACCTCTCGTCACATGGCAGGGGAGGATTCAGACAGGCGATGCCTCGTGCTGGGAAATGGGGCCAGACCGTTATAACATAGAACAGGACAACACAGTACAGACCCTTCGGCCCATAATGCTGTGCCAAGCATTTAGCTTAATCTAACATCAACCTGACCTGCAGACCCCTCAATCTACAGGCGCCCATGTGCTTTTCCAGCAGTCACTTAAATGTCCCCAATGTTTCCGAGTCTGCTGACAGTGCATTCCATGCACCCACCACACTCTGTGTAACAGATCTACCCCAATACCTTCCTCCAGTCACCTTCAAACCATGACCCCTCCATGACAGCCACTTCTGCCCTGGGGAAGGGTCTCTGTCTATCTGCACCTCTCACTCCCTCGCATACTGATGTTTGTGTCAAACGTACTGACCAATCCTGACAAATCTGTAATAACTGCAAAGAGCACGGGTCCCAGAACAGATCCCTGCAGGACACCACTGTTCCAGGGCGGGAACACTTTCCATCCACTACCAGTCGCTTTCGGCCAGCCAATTCCGTATCCAGCCGGCCAGATTTCCCTCTATCCCACCCCCCCTAACTTTCTGAATGAGCCTGCCATAGGGAACCGTAAGTGGCTGTCCTTGATCAGTATGGAGGTGTGGGCCGAAGGGCTTCCCTCCGGGTCGTACAACTGTCCGCAGCAACACAGCCAGCCCTGCTGGAGCAGGGATGGGAGATCCGAGGGGGCAGGATTTGAGGAGGGAGAGTACCCCCAGGGTTGGGGCAGCGGAGTGACACTGAGCAAGTGCCCCGCTCCCGATAGCCATCAGTAACAGGACAGGACGAGCCGCCTCAGCCTCTGAACGGTTCTGCCAATGTCACAGGATCGGTGGACAGAGAGTCTGTCGAATGTGGTCTTTTAGTCATCTGGTACGTCACCTTCCCCAAAAATACAGCCACAAATCCTCTGCAACAATCTGGAACTGGGCGGGTCCAGTGGTTAGCCCCGCTGCCTCACGGTGCCAGGGACCCAGGTTCGATTCCAGCCTCAGGGCAACTGTCTGGGTGGAGTTTGCACGTTCTCCCCGTGTCTGCATGGGTTTCCTCCGGGTGCTACGGTTTCCTCCCACACAGTCCAAAGATGTGCAGGATAGGGCGGATTGGCCATGGGAAATGCAGGATTACAGGGAGAGGGAGGGGCAGGGTGCTACGACAGGGATGAAAGACAAGGAATGATCCTAATGGGTGTTTATGTCCCGAATGCAGCAGTGCTCTCAGTCGGGATTTTGACACCTAACAAGCTGCAGTCTCCAGGGTCCTGAACGGAATGGAAATACGCAGCAGCCTGGCTCAATGCAGACGTCTGCACTCACTCCCCAGGGATTACCCCCATTCCCTAGGGATTACCCCACCCCCCCCAGCCATCACCCCCGCTCCCCAGAGAGGAGCTGCGACCGTAAAAACACTGACTACAAAGAGTTAACACCAACAAGGCCTCACCAACGGAGGAGCCTGACCTGGTGACTGAAGGAAAGTGGAATGTTGAATGACTGGCAGAAAGAACAGCAAACACACTTACGGACAGATCAATGCGGCCTTAAACTGTACACTGTACTCGTAGGGGCAGGTCTGTCCCTGTATAACACTGGGGTACATTACTGGTGGGGACGGGTCTGTCCCTGTATAACACTGGGGTACAGTACTGGTGGGGACGGGTCTGTCCCTGTATAACACTGGGGTACAGTACTGGTGGGGACGGGTCTGTCCTTGTATAACACTGGGGTACAGTACTGGTGGGGACGGGTCTGTCCTTGTATAACACTGGGGTACAGTACTGGTGGGGACGGGTCTGTCCCTGTATAACACTGGGGTACAGTACTGGTGGGGACGGGTCTGTCCCTGTATAACACTGGGGTACAGTACTGGTGGGGACGGGTCTGTCCCTGTATAACACTGGGATACAGTACTGGTGGGGACAGGTCTGTCCCTGTATAACATTGGGGTACAGTCTGTCCCTGTATAACACTGGGGTACAGTCTGTCCCTGTATAACACTGGGGTACAGTATTGCTATATGTTCCCAGATAGATAGAGCTGGGAACTGAGCATAAATGAGACAAGGGACTGAGAGGGAGAGGGTTCCTGAAGCGATAGATACAGAACAGTTTCCTCGCTCAATGCTGAAATGTAAACATTTGAAATGGCAAAGATGCTGTCACTGAAGAGAAATTTGTTGGGCTCCTGGCTGCAATATTTTTCCAGCACTATGTCAGGTTTCGAAAACGCAAACGCAGAACTGTTCAAGGGAAAGCGCTCTGTTGGAGAAATCGGATTGAGTTCTTCACTGTCTTGTTGACCGTGAAGCGGTGGATGCTGTGTATATGGACTTCTGAAAGGGGATGTGGCCACTCCACTTTGTGAACTCGCCAACAGCAGATGGGAGTGTAGGGACAGCGCATCCAAACTCGGCCAGGGAATGGGAGTTATGCTGAATGTTGGATTTTCATATCTGAGGCAGGTCTACAGACATGGCCCTTAGGAACGCGATGAGAGCCAGTTAATGACCGGGACATGGCTGCATGTGGTATTATTTCGACGTGTACTGGTGGTAAGTTTACAAAACGCAAGATGGCAGAGAGCTGCTCCTGCAGCACTGATTTCTCAAGTCCAACTAGGCTCCGGCCCACATCCGACAACTGAGTCATATATAAACTGAAACCACCCTGCATTTGCTGAAAGCTACACATAATCACACTCTCAAAAAGAGCGGAGACCCCTTATTCAAAAGTCATTCTGTGATGCACTTTCCCTAGCAACTCCTTGATCATACAGTCATAGACTTGTACAGCACGGAAACAGACCTTTCAGTCCAACCCATCCATGCCAACCAGACTAATCTAGTCCCATTTGCCAGCACTTGGCCCATATCCCTCCAAACCCTTCTTATTCATGTCCTCATCCAGATGCCTTTTAAATGTTGTCATTGTACCAGCCTCCACCACTTCCTCTGGCAGCTCATTCCACACACGTACCACCCTCTGTGTGAAAAAGTTGCCCCTTAGGTCCCTTTTATATCTTTCCCCTCTCACCCTAAATCTATGCCTCTCTAGTTCTGGATTCCACTGACCCCAGGGAAAAGACTTTGTCTATATACCCCATCCATGCCCCTCATGATTTTGTAAACTTCTATAAGGTCACCCCTCAGCCTCTGACGCTCCAGGGAAAACAGCCCCAGCCTGTTCAGCCTCTCCCTGTAGCTCAGATCCTCCAACCCTGGCACCATCCTTGTAAATCTTTCCTGAACCCTTTCAAGTTTCACAACAAGGTTCCTATAGGAAGGAGACCAGAATTGCACGCAATACTCAAAAAGTGGCCAAACCAATGTCCTGTCCAGCCGCAACATGACCTCCCAACTCCTGTACTCAATACACTGACCAATAATGGAAAGCATAACAAACGCCGCCTTCAATATCCTATCTACCTGCGACTCCACGGTCAGTTCCCAATTAAATAAAACCTCCAAGGTTAAACTGCTCCCTGGTCCATGAGGGGAAAGGGAGGGACTGCAGAGATGCAGAGAGTCAAAATGTGTGGTGCTGGAAAGGCACAGCAAGTCAGGCAGCATCCGAGGGGCAGAAGAGTCAATGTTTCGGGCATGATGGCATTGACAATGAGGTCTACATATCAGCATTTCCTGGTGAACAATCAATCAGAGCCACCGTTGAGCCCTTTGGGATTTGGCACCCTTCCACAACCAACAGAAATTCACCCTCGCCTTCACAAACATCACCTACTGAGTCCGTTGGACCCGATCTGGTCTCTACGTCAGGGGAACAGGGCGCCAACTTGCAGATCTTTTCAGAGAACACCTAGACACCCAGCAACCCCACTGCCCTGTGGGGGGCACATTCAATTCCCCCTCCCCCTCCACCAAGGGCATGCAGGTCCTGGGCCTCCTTTGCCAAACCCTTACCACCTGGAGGAAGAACCTCATCTTCCGCCTTGGGACCCTGCGACCACACGGGATCAATGCGGATTTCACCAGATTCCCCATTTCCCGACATTACCTCAGTCCTAAATCTCCACCGCCCACCGGACTTGTCTGTGGTCTTTCCCTTCCCTCCGCTCTGACCTATAACCTCCTCCCCCATCTTCATCGCATTCCCAGCCCCACCCATCCACTCCCATTTATCTCTCAGCTCCCCTCCCCCACATCGGCAAGCCTCATTCCTGATGAAGGGCTTATGGCCGAAACGTCGATTCGGCTGCTCCTCGGAAGCCGCTGTGCTTTTCCAGCGCCACTCACTTGACTCTTGCCCTGAGGAGTGGAAGGCGAAAGAGGCAGCGATCAGGAGGTCACAAACTGGGCAGAGTGCCACATCCCAGTCTGTGGTTGGTGTGTCACGATACAGAGGAGATTTATTGGCGGGAGAGAGGAACAGCGTAAGCCACGCGGTGGCTTTCAACAGCTGGTCGGAACCAAGTCGGGTCGGGGCAGGGTGTTTCCGGGGATCGGGGGCTGCGTGGGAGCAGTTCGGACCAGAATCCGGGGAGTAGAGAAGGGAGGTCAAAGGATAGATTGAGTTGAGATGGTCCAAATTGTGTACAGAGGGGAGGCATCACTCGAGGGAACGTGGGAGGAAAGCGTTCCCACCGGCAGGGGGATCAGACACCGAAGTCCGAGGGGGAAGCTCAGAATTGTAACCGTGCACAACCAGGCCATTCAGCCCAGCGTGCCCGCACTGATTCTATCACCTTGTGCCGATTTCCAGCCGTCCCACCCCTCCCCAACCTGCACATGGCATTTCCATCCAAATTAGCATCCTTTGGAACGACACGGATCGAAGGGGGTCTGGAAAAGAACCGGGGAGGGGGCTGAGAATTTCAAATGCGGACAGGGCGCTGGGTCAACCACGGGGAGGTCGCTGCGACCGGAAAGCTCACAGGTCGACAGGGAAAAGATTCCGATCCGAGCGAGATTGGAATCAGGAATGCGACAATTCCTCATTCCTCCTAACAAGTCGGACAGGAGGAGGAGAACGGGGAGGGGGCAGGGTCTGGGTGACAGAAAGCACGCTTCCTCAGGCAAGGACCTGGTCAGCTCAGCTGGTATATATAAAAGTCTGAGAAATTGGGTGGCATGGTGACTCAGCGGTTAGCACCGCTGCCTCACAGCACCAGGGACCCAGACAACTGTCTGTGTGGAGTTTGCACGTTCTCCCCGTGTCTGTGTGGGTTTCCTCCGGGTGCTCTCGTTTCCTCCCACAGTCCAAAGATGTGCAGGTTAGGGTGGGTTGGCCATGCTAAATTGTCCCATAGTGCCCAGGGATGTGCAGGTTAGGGTGGGTTGGCCATGCTAAATTGTCCCGTAGTGCCCAGGGATGTGCAGTTTAGGGTGGATTGGCCATGCTAAAAATTGTCCAGTAGTGCCCAGGCTAGGTGAGTTAGTCATGGGAATTCAGAGGGACAGGGATAGGGTAGGGAGTTGGGTCTGGGTGGGAGGCTCTTTCGAGGGTGATAGAGTCATAGAGATGTACAGCATGGAAACAGACCCTTCTGTCCAACTCGTTTATGCTGACCAGATATCCTAAATCCTAAATGGATCTAGACCCATTTGCCAGGACTTGGCCCAAATCCCTCCAAACCCTTCCTATTCATGTCCCCATCCTTTTAAATGTTGTCATTGTACCAGCCTCCACCACTTCCTCTGGCAGCTCATTCCATACACGTACCACCCTCTGTGTGAAAAAGTTGCCCCTTAGGTCTCTTTAATATCTTTCCCCTCTCACCCTAAACTTATGCCCCTCTAGTTCTGGACTCCCCTACCCCAGGGAAAAGACCTTGTCTATTTATCCTATCCATGCCCCCTTCATGATTGTATAAACCTCTATAAGGTCACCCCCTCAGCCTCCGACGCCCAGCCTGTGTGGTGTGGACTCGATGGGCCAAATGGCCTGCTTCCACAGGGTAGGGATCCCACAATTCTCTGCAGCAAGGCTGAAATGAGTTGCCATTCTAGTCTGAGAGCTTCTCCCAGACCTGCACCGTTAACACACCTCTCACACAGGCTGCCTAAGCTGCTCAGTATTCCCACCACTTAGAGATTTCATCTTCAATTTCCACCTTGCACAGGGTTCTTTTCCCCCACCGCTCAAGTGTTAACGCTCTTAAAGGGACAGTCACTCAGATGGGCTGAACAAGCTTCAGAAGATGTGACAGTAACCCTGTACAGGGCCAGCTCGTGGATGGGCAGTCCAGGACAAGGAATAATATACAGAGAGCTTTATTCTGTATCTAACCCTGAAGGGAACAGTGTAGAAGGTGTTTTACTCTGTATCTAACCCTGTGCTGTCCCTGTCCCTGGGAGTGTTTGATGGGGACAGTGTAGAGGGAGCTTTACTTTGTATCTAACCCTGTGTTGTCCCTGTCCCTGGGAGTGATTGATGGGGGACAGTGTAGAGGGAGCTTGACTCTGTATCCAACCCTGTGTTGTCCCTGTCCCTGGGAGTGTTTGATGGAGGACAGTGCAGAGGAAGCTTTACTCTGTATCTAACCCTGGGCTGTCCCTGTCCCTGGGAGTGTTTGATGGAGACAGTATCTAACCCTGTGCTGTCCCTGTCCTGGGAGTGTTTGATGGAGGACAGTGCAGAGGAAGCTTTACTCTGTATCTAACCCTGGGCTGTCCCTGTCCCTGGGAGTGTTTGATGGAGACAGTATCTAACCCTGTGCTGTCCCTGTCCTGGGAGTGTTTGATGGAGGACAGTGCAGAGGAAGCTTTACTCTGTATCTAACCCTGAGCTGTCCCTGTCCCTGGGAGTGTTTGATGGAGACAGTATCTAACCCTGTGCTGTCCCTGTCCTGGGAGTGTTTGATGGAGGACAGTGCAGAGGAAGCTTTACTCTGTATCTAACCCTGTGCTGTCCCTGTCCTGGGAGTGTTTGATGGAGGACAGTGCAGAGGAAGCTTTACTCTGTATCTAACCCTGTGCTGTCCCTGTCCCTGGGAGTGTTTGATGGGGACAATCAGGTGGAATATTGCAAAGTTACCTACACAAAATGTTCAGAACACTTATTAAAATGAACAGGGTGAAGACGTGGGAACAAAACGTGATGGTGTCGCAGTCTCAGAGTGCGGACTGAATGACAGCAGGCACTGAAGAGAAGGGAAATGTTCCAACAAGGGAACTTACTAGAACTGTGTGAATGTGTGGCAGCAATCACAAGTGTCTGGTAAATGCCCCTCAGGGGTGGGGGTTGCCAGGGAAGACCCCCCACAGCACTCCCATCGATGACAACACCCACCACCTTCTCCGGCATCAAACACACTCCATCGGCCTTCTCCAGACACCCAGTCCCTGGAACAGACAGCAGCCGACAGACGCTGCTGGGCGCGGAAAGGAAATGTAATCTGAAAGGCTAACGCCACGCTGTCCTATACCGCAGGGTTTCAGCTGGACAGAGACCCAGCTCGATTCCCTCAGGGGGAAGCCAGGGTCAGTAATGCCTCCTGCCCCCTCAGGGAGATTATACAGTCATACAGTGCGGAAACAGACCCTTCAGCCCAACTCGTCCATGCCGAAGACATCCTAACCTAATCCAGTCCCATTTGCCAGCATTTAGCCCATATCCCTCCAAACCCTTCCTATTCATGTCCCCATCCTTTTAAATGCTGTAATTGTACCAGCCTCCACCACTTCCTCTGGCAGCCCATCCTGTACATACACCACCCTCAGTGTGAAAACGTTGCCCCTTAGGTCCCTTCTAAATCTTTCCCCTCTCACCTTAAGCCTAGTTCACGTTCCTGCTGTTACAATGATGGCGGCACTGCAGAGATGATGGTCCATTGGCTGTGATCAGTGCTAGGAGACATCCTGAGGTTGAGTGTGGGCTCTTCTATCCCTTATCCACGCCCCTCCTGATTTTATAAACCCCTATAAGATCATCTCCCAACCTCCTCAGATCCAGCTGGAAGGGGGAGGGGGTTGAGGGAGGGAGGAGACAGACCAGCTGTGGTCTGACTGGCTGGGACAGGTTTGAGGGGCTGAGCAATTCCATTCCCAGCCCCAACCACCCCTCCCCAACATTACCACTCCTTTTCCCATGGCAACACCACAGCCAATCAGAGTCGGCTTGCCGTACAATCAGCACCCTTCTCTCCCGGGGCTCCAGGTTGTTGTGACTGCCAGAGAGTTTTGCCATCTTGTCCTGATGGGTACAAAGCAGTCCAGAAGGGCCGATGCTCGGAAACAGCTTGCTCAAGCCCAGGTCAGTTCAGAGAAACCTCACTGGCCCCTTCCTTAGTCCATTCCCTCATGGATAAGTGTATCCCAGCAGGTCCAAGGGATCCAGGGACCAGCTGCGCTGGCATTCCTCTAGAGACTTAAACATTGTCAGGATGTCTCATAGCTCCTCTCATCGCCAACCGAGCACCTTTTCTGCAGGTGCAGACACACTTGGAATGGAAGGAACATGGCAGGCAATTTCCTGCAAGATCTCAAAGGCAGCGAAGAGCAGGGAATGGGGTCCAGTGGTGCTGGATTTGGGATAGATATCAGACACGTGGCCAGCACTCCCTCGGGGCCGCCCCTCCGACAGCGCCCACTCCCTTGGCAACAATCTTCCGATACCAACCGCTCCCTCAGCGCTGACCCTCCGACAGCGCCCACTCCCTCAGCGCTGACCCTCCGACAGCGCCCGCTCCCTCAGCGCTGACCCTCCGACAGCGCCCGCTCCCTCAGCGCTGACCCTCCGACAGCGCCCGCTCCCTCAGCGCTGACCCTCCGACAGCGCCCGCTCCCTCAGCGCTGACCCTCCGACAGCGCCCGCTCCCTCAGCGCTGACCCTCCGACAGCGCCCGCTCCCTCAGCGCTGACCCTCCGACAGCGCCCGCTCCCTCAGCGCTGACCCTCCGACAGCGCCCGCTCCCTCAGCGCTGACCCTCCAACAGCGCCCACTCCCTTGGCAACGACCCTCCGACAGTGCCCACTTCCTCAGTGCCGACCCTCCCTCAGTGCTGACTCTCCCTCAGTGCTGACTCTCCCTCAGTGCTGACCCTCCTTCAGTGCTTGCTCCCTCAGCACCAACCCTCTGACAGCACCTGCCCTCGGTGCCGACCCTCCGACAGCGCCCGCTCCCTCGGCGCCGACCCTCCGACAGCGCCCGCTCCCTCGGCGCCGACCCTCCGACAGCGCCCGCTCCCTCGGCGCCGACCCTCCGACAGCGCCCGCTCCCTCGGCGCCGACCCTCCGACAGCGCCCGCTCCCTCGGCGCCGACCCTCCGACAGCGCCCGCTCCCTCGGCGCCGACCCTCCGACAGCGCCCGCTCCCTCGGCGCCGACCCTCCGACAGCAACCGTTCCCTCAGTGCTGACCCTCCGACAGAGCCCGCTCCCTTGGCGCCAACCCTCTGACAGTGCCTGCTCCCTTGGCGCCAACCCTCCGACATGCCCACTTCCTCAGCGCCGACCCTCCCTCAGTGCCAACCCAAAAGCATCCATTCCTTTAGCACTGACCCTCCAACAGTGCCCACCACCTCAGTGCTGACTCTCCCTCAGTACTGACCCTCCCTCAGCACAGACACTCCCTTGGTGCCCACTCCTTCGGTACTGACCCACCCTCAGTGCCCGCTCCCTCAGTGCTGACCCACCCTGTGCCCACTCCCTCAGAGCTGACCCTCCCACAGCGCCCACTCCCTCAGTGCTGACCCTCCGACAGTGCCCACTCCCTCAGCGCCGACTCTCAGAGGATGGCAGGAGGAGTGCTGGCCTGGATTGTGGAGCTGGAGATTCAGGACAAAGGATTCACACCCACGTTGCCCTGATCCAGGACATGAGCGGCAGAGACCTGCTTGCACCACTGCTACAGAGCGGCCGCTCCGTCTAACTACGAACCGAGGAAACGTGCTGGCGAGTCCTTGTTGTGGCGTGTGCGAGACAGTGGCCTGCGTTTCGGGGTTGGACGTGAGCCTGGTCAGTCTCGAGGCGTGCACACCAACGGGGATCGATTCTGTCTGTCCTGAAGGATGGGAGCAGATGTGCCACATGGGCATCCAGGATGCCCACTGCACAGCACATACTTTTCAAAGACTTGCAGAAGACTTTTTGGTTTTGTTTGTCGATCTTGTGAAATGAAAAGGGAAATTGAGTTCCAACGCCCCGAAGGACAAACTGCAAGTGGCAGACATTAACGGGCTGGATGGTGAATTCCCTCTCTGACCGCGTGGGAATGTCGATGTCCTCACTACTTTGTTTTGGGAAGACTAATGCCATTTACACCGGTCTCTGTCACAAACTCCGCACGGTCGCTGACACATCTGTCCCTCTCGCTGCCTCCTGGAAGCTTCAACACCACAGGCTCCAATCGCAGGGAAACCATAAACATCAGCTAATCCCCAACTCCCTTCACCCATGTTCCTCCAGCTCCTATACCCCGTCCCTATCTCCGTCACCCCCTCCCCGTCCTCGTCACCCCCTCCAACCTCCACATCTCTGTCACCCCCTCCAGCCCCTAGACCCCCCTCCCTATCTCTGTCATCCCCTCCAGCCCCTAGACCCCCCTCCCTATCTCTGTCATCCCCTCCAGCCCCTAGACCCCCCCCTCCCTATCTCTGTCATCCCCTCCAGCCCCTAGACCCCCTCCCTATCTCTGTCATCCCCTCCAGCCCCTAGACCCCCGCCTCCCTATCTCTGTCATCCCCTCCAGCCCCTAGACCCCCCTCCCTATCTCTGTCATCCCCTCCCTATCTGTCACCTCCCCCCCAGTGCCCTACATCCCCTCCCTATCTCGGTCACCCCCTCCAGCCCCCTACACCCCCTCCCTATCTCTGTTACCTCCTCACAGGAAGTTGGAATTCCTTCCCTAACGCTCTCCCATCTCCCTGTCTCTCTTTAGCCCACAAGGCACACGGGCAGAAGTTCGGCCATTCAGCCCACCCTGCCATGTATCACAGCTGATAGGGTTCTCGACTCCTTTCTCCCTGTGCCTTTTCATCCCTTTGATACTCAAGGACCTATCTATCTCCATCTTTGACGCTCACGATGACCCCATCTCCACAGCCCTCTCAATTCCGTAGACCCACCACCCTCCGGCTGAAGAGGCTTCCAGCCCCATCTCCGTTCTCTTCCCTTCACTCTCAAGGCTTTGCCCCTAGTCTCTCCTGCCGAAGGAGCGTCCTCTCTGCCTGGGCTCCCTCCATCGTCGAGAGGACATCCCTCCTGACAGAGCCGGTCAGGTATTGGGGTTGGGGGGTGGTGGGCATGGCGTTCAATTTGGCCACCTCCCCCCCTCCTCGAAGCCGGAGTGTGCCATAATAAAGGAGGCGCTGGCCAGGGTGTTTCGCTCCCTCCCCCCCTCCCGATTCACAATGTCCTCCGATCCCGCCCACCCCAGCTCTGACACCCGCTCACCTTGCCTGCCCACGATCTCGGCCACGTGCTCCGAACTCGGCACTGGCACACACTCCGTGGTGTTGCAGCCCCTCTTCTTGGCTTCGCCGCCCTCGTACAGCGCGGCCAGGTAGCTCTCCCGGTGGTGGTGTGGGTGGTGGTGGTGGTGCTGGTGCTGGTGGTGGTGCTGGCCGATGGCGGCGGTGTTGTTGTTGTTGTTGTTGAGGTTCTCCTCCTCCTCCTCCTCCTCGCCCTCGGCCAACGGCTCCCGCTGCTCCTGCTCCTCGCCCAGCCCCAGCATGGAGAGCTGGTCCAGCGCCAACTGCAGTGCCCGCTGCTCGTCCTCCAGCATCCTGCCCATCTCCATCTCCACCACCAGCTCCAACGTGCTGCTTTGCTCCATCAACAACTCTGAACTAGGCATGGCTCAGAGAGAGAGAGAGAGAGAGAGAGACAGAGAGAGAGAGTGTGAAGAAATGGGGTCCTCACCTACCCACTCCACTATCCCACCTTCCCCCACACCCACTCTTTTGTCCTTTCTCTCCCTCCTTGAGTGGAGGGGGCTAGATGGGAGGGTAGAGTGTGTGTGGAGGGGGGGGTTGACCCCCCCAGCACCTCTGCTGCACGCTCCCTCCTCCTCCTCCCCCCTCCGGAAATGATGAGGTGGAGGAGGAGGAGGGGGTCGAGGGTGGAACCCCTCAGAGGAGAAAGGAGGCGACGGCGCAAGAGGGAGAGGCGAGGAGCGAGTGGGAGTCGAACACCCGCGGGAAGAAAGGGTGATGGGGCAGGGAGGGGAGGAACGAGATGGGAAGGAGAGGAGCTGAGGTGAGGTGAATGCACGGGGGGGGGGGGGGGAAGAGGGCAGAGCGGTAGAAGAGACGGATGGCGAGGAGGGGAGCGAGGGCAGAGGAGGGGATGAGGGAACGAGGTGATGAAGGGGATGGGCGGATGGAGGAAGCAGGAGCAATGGGACGGGGAAGACCAGGATAGAGGGGAGGGGATGAAATGGGATGGAAGGAGTGAGAAAGGGGGTGTGGGGAGATGTGCAAATGGAGGGGAGGGGGTGAGGATGGAGGGATGAGGGGATGGAGGGATGAGGTGAAGGGGGATGGAGGGAGGGAATGGAGGGATGGAGGGAGGAGGGGATGGGATGGAGGGAGGAGGGGATGGGATGGAGGGAGGAGGGGATGGGATGAAGGGAGGAGGGGATGGGGAAGGGAGGAGGGGCTGGGGAAGGGAGGAGGGGGGATGGAGGGAGGAGGGGAGGAGGGGGGATGGAGGGAGGAGGAGGGGATGGAGGGATGAGGGGATGGAGGGATGAGGGGAGGAGGGGGGTGAAGGGATGAGGGGAGAAGGAGGGGATGGAGGGAGGAGGGGAGGAGGAGGGGATGGAGGGAGGAGGGGATGGAGGGATGAGGGGAGGAGGAGGGGATGGAGGGAGGAGGGGAGGAGGAGGGGATGGAGGGATGAGGGGGGATGGAGGGATGAGGAGGAGGATAGTCCGGAAACAAAGGGAGCGGGGGAATGGAGCCCGGGCTGTATCCCTGTCCTTTCCTCAGGGAGTGAGCCCGGGGTCCCGGCTGTGTGTGAGGGAGGGGGTGGGGGTGGGGGTGGGGGTGGGGGTGAGGGTGGGGGGTATCCTAACCCCGGGCCCCCTCTCTCTCTCTCTGTCTCTCTCTCTCCGTCCGGCCCCCCCCTCGCTTCCTTCACTAAACTCTTTTGTTTTAAACCCCCCTGTCCCTCTCCCTCTCCCTCTCGCTGCTGCACCAGCTGACCCGGGGAGAGAGAGAGGGAGACACACACACACACACACACAAGGCAAACCCCCTCCCGTCAGCCAGGGGGAGGGAGGGAGAGAGGGGCGGAGCCTCGCCTCGCCGCGCCGCCTGCCGGGAGTTGGAGTCCACGCCCCCTCCTCCCCCTCGCCGACTCCCAGCCTACCGCCCACCAGCTCTGGACTACAACCCTGCCCGGCATGCCCCGCGCCCCCGCCAGCAGCGCGACGCCGCGCCCGCCGGGATTTGTAGGCACAGACTGGGCCCCCGCCCCCCTCCTCCCCCGCATGGGACTACAACTCCCAGCCCGCCCCGCGGCACAGCCCTCCTTTGTTCCACTGAATGGGAGCTGTCTCTCTGCCTCTTTCTTTCACACACTCCCTCTCTCCCTTCTTTGTTTTTCTTCTTTCTTTCCCTCCCTCCGTTCTTTATCCCTCTCCTTCCTTTCTTTGTTTCCTTACGGCCGTCTCTTATGTATTATTCATTTATTACTTATTCCTTCTTTTCCTCCTTCCTTTGTTCCCTCTCCTTCCCTCCCCCGTTTCTCTCCTGCTTTATCTCTCTCTCTCTCTCTCTCTCATTCTCTCTTTCCTTTCTTTCTTTGTTTCCTTATCTCCCTCCCTTCTTTCTCTCTTGGTTTACCTCTCCTTTTCATTTTGTTTGTTTACATCTCTCTTTCATTTTCTCTTTCCTTCTTCCACTCCTTTCTTCTTTCATTTACCTCTCCCCTTCATTCTCTCTTTCCCTCTTTTCTGCTTTGGTTTACATCTCTCTTTCATTCTCTTTCCTCCTTTCCCTCGTTTCTTCCTGTGTTTACCTCACCCTTTCATCCCCTCTTTCCTCCTTTCCCTCCTTTCTTCTTTCGTTTACCTCTCCCTTTTGTTCTCTTCCACCCTTCCTCTTTCGTTTACCTCTTCCTTTTGTTCTCTTCCACTCTTCCTCTTTCGTTTACCTCTCTCTTTCATAGAGTCATTGAGATGTACAGCACAGAAACAGACCCTTCAGTCTAACTCGTCCGTGCCAGCCAGATATCCCAACCCAATCTAGTCCCATTTGCCAGCACTTGGCCCATATCCCTCTAAACCCTTCCTATTCATATACCCATCCAGATACATTTTAAATGTTGTCATTGTACCAGCCTCCACCACGTCCTCTGGCAGCTCATTCCATACACGCACCACCATCTGCGTGAATGAGTTGCCCCTTAGGTCCCTTTTATATCTTTCCTCTCTCACCCTAAACCTATGCCCCTCTAGTTCTGGACTTCCCCACCCCAGGTAAAACACATTGTTTATTTACCCTATCCATGCCCCTCACGATTTTATAAACCTCCATAAGGTCACCCCTCAGCCTCCAAAGCTCCAGGGAAAACAGTCCCAGCCTATCCAGCCTCTCCCTATAGCTCAAATCTTCCAACCCTAGCACCATCCTTGTAAATCTTTTCTGAACCCTTTCAAGTTTCACAACATCTTTCCGATAGAAAGGAGACCAGAATTGCAGCCAATATTCCAAAAGTGGCCTAACCAATGTCCTGTACAGCTGCAACATGACCTCCCAACTCCTATACCTCATGCACTGTCCAATAATAAGAATACCAAACACCTTCTTCACTATCCTATCTACCTGCAGCCCTACTTTCAAGGAGCTATGAACCTGCACTCCAAGGTCTCTTTGTTCAACAACACTCCCTAGGACCTTACCATTAAGTGTATAAGTCCTGCTCTGATTTGCCTTTCTAAAAGGCAGCACCTCACCATTTATCTAAATTAACCTCCATCTGCCACTCATTGGCCCATTGGTCCATCTGATCAAGATCCCTTTGTAATCTGAGGTAACCTTCTTCGCTGTCCACTACACCTCCAATTCTGGTGTCATCTCCAAACTTAATAACTATATGTTCACATCCAAATTGTTTACATAAATGCCGAAAAGCAGTGCACCCAGCACCGATCCTTGTGGCACTCCACTGGTCACAGGCCTCCAGTCTGAAAAACAACCCTCCACCACCACCCTCTGTCTTCTACCTTTGAGCCAGTTCTGTATCCAAATGGCTAGTTCTCCCCGTATTCCGTGAGCTCTAATCTGGCCAATCAGTCTCCCATGGGGAACCTTGTCGAACGCCTTACTGAAATCTATATAGATCACATCTACCATTCTGCCCTCATCAATCCTCTTTGTCTTTCACTCTCTTTCCTCCTTTCCCACCTTTCTTTCCCTGTTTCCTTATCTCTCTCCTTTCTCTTGGATTTTCACTTATTCCTTTTGTCTTCCCTGTTGTCTATCCTGCTTTTTTTCTTGCTTCTCATCTTTTCTTATACCCCTCCCTTCTTTCTGGGTTTATCTGTACCTTTCATTCAGTCTTCTCTCTTGGTTTATTTTTGTCTCTTTCCTTCTCTCTGTCACACACTCGCCCTCCCTTTCAGTCTCTCTTTCTTCACTTCTCCCTCTCTTACCTCTCTCTCTCTCTCTCCCTTTTTGTTGCATCCTCTCTCTTTCTGTAGAGATGTACAGCACGGAAACAGACCCTTCGGCCCAACTTGTCCATGCTGACCAGATATCCTAACCTAATCTAGTCCCATTTGTCGGCACTTGGCCCTATTCATGTCCCCATCCAGATGCCTTTTAAATGTTATCATTGTACCAGCCTCCACCACTGCACAGGACATTGGTTTGGCCACTTTTGGAATATTGTTTGCAATTCTAGTGTCTCTCCAACAGGAAGGATGTTAGAATTAGAATTGGAATCCCTACAGGTCCACACCAACCCTCCAAAAAGTAACCCACCCAGACCCATTCCTTTACCCTACATTTACCCCTGACTAATAACCTACACTACGGGCAAATTAGTATGACCAATTCACCCTAACATGCATATCTTTGGATTGTGGGAGGAAACCGGAGCACGGGGAGGAAATCCAATGTTTTCATCTTTCTCCTCAAAAGACTGCTTCCACTCTAACACCTCTTCAGTAACTACCACACCCCTCCCTGTCCACTGTATTGTGCAGAGCACAGTTTACAAGTGTTTAGTGTGGCACATTCTATCTGGACTGTAGTGCAAGGTCTTCCCAGATTGATTCAAACATCAGAACCTCATTTTCAGGAGGCCCTGCTGTCTGCTGTTGTGAAACTTGAAAGGCTTCAGAAAAAATTTACAAAGATGTTGCCAGGGTTGGAGCTGAAAATGTGTTGCTGGAAAAGTGCAGCAGGTCAGGCAGCATCCAAGGAGCAGGAGAATCGACGTTTCGGGCATGAGCCCTTCTTCAGGAATGTTGTTGGGGGTTCAGGAATGTTGCCAGGGTTGGAGGGTTTGAGCTACAGGGAGAGGCTGAACAGGCTGGGGCTGTTTTCCTTGGAGCATCAGAGGCTGAGGGGTGACCTTATAGAGGTTTGTAAAATCATGAGGGGGCATGGATAGGGTAAATGGACAAGGTCTTTTCCCTGGGGTGGGGGAGTCCAAAACTAGAGGGGCATAGGTTTAGGGTGAGAGGGGAAAAATTCAAAAGGGACCCGAGGGGCAACGTTTTCACACAGGGTGGTACGTGTATGGAATGAGCTGCCAGAGGAAGTGGTGGAGGCTGGGACAATGACAGCATTTAAAAGGCATTTGCATGGATATATGAATAGGAAGGGCTTAGAGGGGATATGGACAAATGCTGGCAAATGGGACTAGATTAGGTTAGGCTATCTGGTCAGTATGGATGGGTTGGACTGAAGGGTCCGTTTCCATGCTGTATGGCTTTATGATTCTATGACTTCCTCTGGCAGCTCATTCCATGAAAAAGTTCCCTCCTGTCTTTACCCGTTTCCCTTTCTCTTTCTCACCTGCACTCACCCTTTCTGTCTCTATCTTGTTGTTTTGTCTTTCTCTCTCCTTTTCCTTCTTCTACCACTCTCTCTGTCTCTCTCTCTCCTCACCTTCCTCGGTTTGTCTTTCCTTCTGTACTCTTGTCTCTCTTCTGAATTTTTTTGCCCACCTAAGTTTCTCTCTGCTTTCTTGCGGCCTGTCCTTCTCTTTCTCCCCCACTCTGTCCGTCTTTCTCAATCGTTTACTTGCCTCACTAACGACTGGCGATCAGCAGTTTCTTCGTCCCTCTCAGTGCCTGCTGAATACCTTGCCTCTGCTCCATTCATAGAACATAGACGAATACAGCACAGAACAGGCCCTTTGGCCCATGATGTTTGTGCTGAGGGTTAACCCTAATATAAAACAAAATAACTTAACCTATGCACCCGTAAATTCACTGCTATCCATGTGCATGTCCAGCAGTCGCTTAAATGTCCCCAATGACTTCGCTTCCACCACCACAGCTGGCAACGCATTCCATGCACTCACAACTCGAATTGGCCATGCTAAATTGCCCGTAGTGTTAGGTAAGGAGTGGGTTGCGCTTCGGCAGGTCGGTGTGGACTTGTTGGGCCGAAGGGCCTGTTTTCACACTGTAAGTAATCTAATCTAATCTAAACTCTCTGTGTAAAGAACTTACTTCTGTCGTCTCCTTTATACCTTCCTCCTAATATCTTCAAACTCTGACTCCTTGTGCCAGTCACTCCTGCCCTGAGGAAATGTCTCTGGGTATTGAGTCTATTGAGAAATGACTCTATCCCTTCCTCTCATTATCTTGTATACCTCGGTCAGGTCACCTCTCTTACTCCTTCGCTCTGAGTTTAGTCAACCCCTCCTCATAAAGCAAGCCCTCCAATCCAGGCAGCATCCTGGTAAACCTTCTTTGCACCCTCTCCAAAGCCTCTATACCTTTCCTATAGTAGGGCGACCAGAACTGGACACAACTCTTCGGAGGGTCGGTGTGGACTTGTTGGGCCGAAGGGCCTGTTTCCACACTGGAGGGAATCTAATCTAATCTCAATATTCCAAGTGTGGTCTCACCAGGAACTTGTAGAGTTGTCACCAAACCTCGCGACTCTTAAACTCGATCCCCCTGCTAATGAAAGCCAAAACACCACATATCCTTTCTTAACAACCCTATTTACTTGGGTAGCAACTTTAAGGGATCTATGTACTTGAACCCCAAAATCCCTCTGTTCCTCCACACTGCCAAGAATCCTGTCTTTAATCCTATATTCAGCATTCGAGTTTGACCTTCCAAAATGCATCACTTCGTGTTTGTCCAGGTTGAACTCCATCTGCCATTTCTCAGCCCAGCTCTGCATCCTGTCTATGTCACCCTGCAGCCTGTAATGGCCCTTGATACTGTCAATGACACCTCCAGCCTTTGTGGTAAAGACAATGACTGAAGATGCTGGAAACCAGATTCTGGATTAGTGGTGCTGGAAGAGCACAGCAGTTCAGGCAGCATCCAAAGTGCAGCGAAATCGATGTTTCGGGCAAAAGCCCTTCATCAGGAATAAAGGGCCTTTATTCCTGATGAAGGGCTTTTGCCCGAAACGTCGATTTTGCTGCACTTTGGATGCTGCCTGAACTGCTGTGCTCTTCCAGTACCACTAATCCAGAACCTCCAACCTTTGTGTCATCTGCAAAATTACTAACCCGCCCCTCAACCTCCTCATCCAAGTCATTTATAAAAACTACAAAGAGCAGAGGCCCAAGTACAGAGCCCTGCAGGACCTCACTCAAGGACCTCCAGGCAGAATACTTTCCATCTGCAACCACTCTCTGCCAACCAATTCTGAATCCAGATAGCCAAATCTCTGTGTATCCCATACTTCCTGACTTTAAGAATGAGCCTACCATGGGTAACCGTATCAAATGCCTTGCTGAAGTCCACCACGTCCACTGCTCGACTTTCGTCGAACTGTCTTGTCACCTCCTCAGAGAACTCAATAAGATCTCTGAGGCATGACCTGCCCCTCACAAAGCCATGCTGACTGCCTTTAATGCTTTTCCAAATAGTAATAAATCCTCTCCCTCAGAATTCTTCCCAAAACTTTGCTGACCACAGACGTAAGAGTGACTTACCTGTGGCTTTACATTCTGTGAGACTCTTTGCTCTGGGCTCCAGCGCTTTCGAAACTTTCGATTGAATCCGCTCCCTGTGAGAGACTGCACAATGACTCACCAAAATTCTTTTCACTTTCCCATTATGGACCAGACCAAACCCCCTCAAAATACATTCATAAGATAGTCCAGACCTTAAATTTTTTTTTTCTTATTTTGAAGATGAGTAGAAGGTGTTGCGTCCCAGATGCAATTCGATTGGTCAAACTCCTCACCTTAAAGCAAAACGCACTTTATTCATAAACTACACAGTCAGTTCTGCTGTAATGTGCAATCACGTGTTATCAGAAAATAGCACCTCCATTTAAACTAATGGGGCTGGGATCGGGTTTTTAACCAGTACATGCTTTAAAAGTTCGCACTTTAGAAACAGTGTCCCCAACTCGCCAATCGTGCTGTAGCGAAGTTGCTTTAATGAAACACGCGTCATTGCAGAACGACCTCTAGTTAAAATACAACAAAAGGAAAAATTGGAGTAACTTGACACAATTGGAAAACTTAACATAGGTAGACTATTTGACTGCTAAACTGTAAATATAGCAAAATCCCACAAAACGTAATCTTGGCAAGTTCAGACAAATAGATTGTTTCACGTGCAATCCCAACAATGGGAAGAGAACCCCAGCTGAGACAGAGAGAGGAATTCAAGCATCGACATCCAACTTCAAGACCCCAGCAACTGGCACTGAAAAACTAAAACTAATAATCCTGGTGCTGGGGGAGCTTGACCCCACCCAGCCAGGCTGCTTCTATTGTTCCTACTTTTCAAAAAGAACTCGGGCCTCACAAGTGGTTTATTCTAGTGGCTCTGAGCAAACCACTCAGTACCTCAGTCTCAACCTTTCTTCATTTAATAAAATCCCCAGGATAAAATACACTTGTTAAAGCCATTATATCGTCACATCCTGTTGTCAATTGTCTTGAATGATAAGAATTAGAGGTGGGCAGAGGCCATTCTGCCCCTCAACTGCCACACCTCCTCCTCCCATGAGGGAGAGCACACTCTTGGCCTCCATTCTGTCGAGTCCACCCACCCTCAGGATCTGTTGTCTTTCAACAAGATCCCCTTGCGTTCTTCGAAGCTCTAATGAGGAAGGGGGTGGTCCACTCAACCTTTCCAACTCTGACAAGCCCTTTCATCTTAGGGATCAACCAACTGAACTTTCTCTGAACCATTTCCAGTGCCAGTAAGTCCATCCTTAACGTCAGAACCATCCTTAACACGGAACCAGTCTCTTCAGGCTAACCAATCAATGCTGACCATAAACCCAATCCTAAACTAGTCCCATCTGCCTGCACTTGGCCCATATCCCTCCAAATCTTTCCTACTTTTGTCATTATCCAATTGCCTTTTAAGTATGGTACCCACCACTTTCTCTGGAAGTTCATTCCATACTTGAACCAATCTCTGTGTAAAAATGTTGTCCCTCTTGTCCTGTTTAAATATTTCTCCTCTCACCTTAAAAGTATGCCCCCCCCCCACCCACAGTCTTGAAGTTCCCTCACCCTAGGGAAAACACACCTGCCATTCACCTTATCTACACCCCTCGTGATTTTATAAACCTCTATAAGGTCAACCCTCAACCTGTCACGCTCCAATGAAAATCGTCCCAACCCCAGAGGAAGTGCTGGATGTCTTGGATAAATCCCCAGGACCTGATCAGGTGGACCCTAGAACTCAGTGGGAAGCTAGAGAAGTGATTGCTGGGCCTCTTGCTGAGATAGTTGTATCATCGGTAGTCACCGGTGAGGTACCAGAAGACTGGAGGTTGGCAAACGTGGTGCCACTGTTTAAGAAGGGTGGTAAGGACAAGCCAGGGAACTATAGACCGGTGAGCCTGATGTCGGTGGTGGGCAAGTTGTTGGAGGGAATCCTGAGGGACAGGATGTACGTGTATTTGGGAAGGGAAGGACTGATTACGGATAGTCAACATGGTTTTGTGCGTGGGAAATCATGTCTCACAAACTTGATTGAGTTTTTTGAAGAAGTAACAAAGAGGATTGATGAGGGTAGAGCAGTAGATGTGATCCACGTGGACTTCAGTAAGGCGTTCGACAAGGTTCCCCATGGGAGACTGGTTAACAAGGTTAGATCTCGTGGAATACAGGGAGAACTAGCCATTTGGATACAGAACTGGCTCAAAGGTAGAAGACAGAGGGTGGTGGTGGAGGTTTGTTTTTCAGACTGGAGGCCTGTGACCAGTGGAGTGCCACAAGGATCGGTGCTGGGTCCTCTACTTTTTGTCATTTATACAAATGATTTGGATGCGAACATAAGAGGCTTAGTAAGTAAGTTTGAAGATGACACCAAAATTGGAGGCGTAATGGACAACGAAGAGGGTTACCTCAGATTACAACAGGATCTGGACCAGATGGGCCAATGGGCTGAGAAGTGGCAGATGGAGTTTAATTCAGATAAATGTGGAGTGTTACATTTTGTGAAAGCAAATCTTAGCAGGACTTATACACTTAATGGTAAGGTCCTAGGGAGTGTTGCTGAACAAAGAGACCTTGGAGTGCAGGTTCATAGCTCCTTGAAAGTGGAGTCGCAGGTAGATAGGATAGTGAAGAAGGCGTTTGGTATGGTTTCCTTTAATGGTCAGAGTATTGAGTACAGGAGTTGGGAGGTCATGTTGCGGCTGTACAGGACATTGGTTAGACCACTTTTGGAATATTGTGTACAATTCTGGTTTCCTTCCTATCGGAATGAAGTTGTGAAATTTGAAAAGGTTCAGAAAAGATTTACAAGGATGTTGCCAGGGTTGGAGGATTTGGGCTACAGGGAGAGGCTGAACAGGCTGGAGCAGTTTTCCCTGGAGCATCGGAGGCTGAGGGGTGACCTTATAGAGGTTTAAAAAATCATGATGGGCATGGATAGGGTAAATAGACAAAGTCTTTTCCCTGGGGTGGGGGAGTTCAGAACTAGAGGGCATAGGTTTTGGGTGAAAGGGAAAGATTTAAAAGGGACCTAAGGAGGGTGGTACGGGTATGGAATGAGCTGCCAGAGGAAGTAGTGGAAGCTGGTACAATGACAACATTTGAAAGGCATTTGGATGGGTATAGGAAGGGCTTGGAGGGATATGGGCCGGATGCTGGCAGGTGGGACTAGTTTGAATTTGGATACCTGGTCGGCACGGACGGGTTGGACCAAAGGGTCTGTTTCTATGCTGTACATCTCTATGTACTGTGCTCCTGTACTCAATACTCTGACCAATAAAGGAAAGCATACCAAATGCCGCCTTCACTATCCTATCTCCCTGCGACTCCACTTTCAAGGAGCTATGAACCTGCACTCCAAGGTCCCTTTGTTCAGCAACACTCCCTAGGACCTTACCATTAAGTGTATAAGTCCTGCTAAGATTTACTTTCTCAAAATGCAGCACCTCACATTTATCTGAATTAAACTCCATCTGCCACTTCTTAGCCCATTGGCCCATTTGGTCCAGATCCTGTTGTAATCTGAGGTAATCCTCTTCGCTGTCCACTACACCTCCAATTTTGGTGTCATCTGCAAATTTACTAACTGTACCTCTTATGCTCGCATCCAAATCATTTATGTAAATGACAAAAAGTAGAGGACCCAGCACCGATCCTTGTGGCACTCCACTGGTCACAGGCCTCCAGTCTGAAAAACAACCCTCCACCACCACCCTCTGTCTTCTACCTTTGAGCCAGTTGTGAAAAGACTTTGTCTATTTACCCTATCCATGCCCCTCATGATTTTATAAACCTCTATAAGGCCTCAGACACTCCAGGGAAAACAGCTCCAGCCTGTTCAGTCTCCCCTGTAGCTCAAACCCTCCAACCCCACAAACACCCTTGTAAATCTGGGCATGGATAGGGTGAATGCACTCAGGGCTGGGGAATCGAGGACTAGAGAAGATTGGTTTAAGGTGAGAGAGGAAAGAATAAAAGGGAACCAGAGGGGCAATGTTTTTACTCAGAGGGGGGTACGCATATGGAATGAGCTGCCAGCAGAAGTGGTTGAGGTAGGTACATGATTAACATTTAGGAGACATTTGGACAAATACATGGATAAGGAAGATTCAGAAGGGTATGGACCAAGTGTTGGGAAATGGGGTTAGCGTGGAAGACATTTTGGTTGGCATGGACAGTTTGGGTCAAAGGGCCTTTCTCTGTGCTGTGTTATGAAGGTGAAGGTGTGTATGTACCTTTAAGAGAGAGTGAAAGCAGTTCTGCACTGAGAGCTTACACCTATCTGTCTATATGACGAGATGGCAGTCCCGGAGAGCACTGGAAAATTGAAAATATATAACATTTGCCTGTGAAATGGATACTTGAGTTTTGGTTGCTGTTTTGACAACAATTCAAATTTAACCAATCAGTTTAAATTATGCCCTAGGATACTAAAACCCAATCGAGTTTGAGTTTATTGTTTTGCCAACATCGAACCAATCAGACGATCCGATGTTTGGGGGAGGGGGGTATAAAAATGTAGAAAATTGGAGAGGGAGCAACTGCCATTGAGACAGAAATGCCTGGAGATCTAACAACTCCAGGAAATTAGGAAACACTCTCTATTCTTTTCATATGAAAGATATTCGCAGTATAAAGAAAGAAGATAATCCAGGGAGATCTTCAGCCAGAAGAGTGAAGACACAGACGAAGACAGTGGTTGTATGGTTTTGAAATTAAGTTGATGTAATTTTTATAAGTGTTTTATTGGAACATCATATTGTTGTAGAGTTGGAGGCAGGTAATAAGCAGTTAAGAGAAGGGGGGGGGCTTAGAGTTGTGAATAGTTGTTGTTTAATGTCCACTTTTAGAATTAAAGAATAAATGGATTTTATTTTCTTTAAATAGTTGAATTTGGGGGTTTTCTGTCACCCATATATCAACAGATTTCGAGGCGAGGTGAATTTTTCTGCGTGTTTAGTTTAATTAACAGAGTGGTCTACCGTCATAATGCTATGATTCTAAATGTTACTTGTTAGCCCAAGCCTGGATACTGTCCGGATCTTGTTGTATTGGGACACAGACTGCTTCAGCATCTGAAGGGGTGGCGAATGGTGCTGAACATTGTACAGTCATTGGCAAACATCCCCACCTCTGACCTTAGGAAGGAGGGAAGGTCATGGATGAAGCAGCTGAACAGAGCTGGGCCTAGGGCACTACCCTGAGGAACTCCTGCAGAGATGTCCTGGTGCTGAGATTTCTGACCTCCAACAACCACGATCATCTTCCTATGTGTCCAGTATGATTCTGACCGGCGGACAGTTTTCTCTTGATTTGCAAGGACTCCAGCTAAATTAAACAATAGGTCAAGGGGTCAAAGGTTGAATGATAAGACCACAGGCCATAAACGCAGGAACAGAAGTAGGCCGTCCAGATCATCGAGTCTGCTCTACCACAAAATGGCGGATCTGATCATCCTCATCTCCACCTCCCTGCCTTTTCCCCATAACCCCTTGATTCCTTTCCTGATTAAAAATCTGTCTCTATCAGTGTGGGAAAAGATCTGCCACCTGGCCTACCCGCAGTAGGCCCACACGCAACACAGGAAAGCAAACTCGGTCAAACTATTTCAGAAATACCCAGAATGCCTCAGCAGGGACCAAACAGGCTGACAAGTGAAACCAGACAGCACTCACAGACCAGGGACTACACTTCCCGAAACATACTAACAATACCCGGGCAACACAGCTGTCCTGAAGCCTTGAGGAAAGTCTCATAACACAGCAATACCAAAGCCACACAAAGGACAGATCAGACAGAGAGGCACCACCAAGGACCTCGCTCCAGGACAGGAACAATGGAAGACGTTCTCACCGACCTTCAAAGAGAACTGGAATTTCCTGATCCCACTGATACTGTCTGGATGTTGCATTGTATCGACAAGCAATATTTGACCTTGGAGTGCCGGTTCATAGCTCCTTGAAAGTGGAGTCGCAGATAGATAGGATAGTGAAGGCGGCATTTGGTATGCTTTCCTTTATTGGTCAGGGTATTGAGTGCAGGAGTTGGGAGGTCATGTTGTGGCTGTACAGGACATTGGTTAGGCCACTGTTGGAATATCGCGTGCAATTCTGGTCTCCCTCCTATCGGAAAGATGTTGTGAAACTTGAAAGGGTTCAGAAAAGTTTTACAAGAATGTTGCCAGGGTTGAGCTATAGGGAGGGGCTGAACAGACAGGGGTTGTTTTCCCTGGAGTGTCAGAGGCTGAGGGGTGACCTTATAGAGGTTTATAAAATCATGAGGGGGCATGGAAAGGGTAAATAGACAAAGTCTTTTCCCTGGGGTGGGGGAGTCCAGAACTAGAGGGGCATAGATTTAGGGTGAGAGGGGAAAGATATAAAAGAGACCTAACTGGCAACTTTTTCACACAGAGGGTGGTGTGTGTGTGGAATGAGCTGCCAGAGGAAGTGGTGGAGGCTGGTACAATGGCAATATTTAAGAGGCATCTGGATGGGGACATGAATAGGAAGGATTTGGAGGGATATGGGCCGGGTGCTGGCAGGTGGGACTAGGTTGGGTTGGGATATCTGGTCGGCATGGACAAGTTGGACCGAAGGGTCTGTTTCCATGCTGTACATCTCTATGACTCTACAACCGTTTGTCAATGATCATCACCGTAACTAGATTACTCCATTTCCTAACACATTGTATCTTTCCCCATTTTAATTAACCTTCTTGTACCAGATTCCTACAAAACCTGGCTTCATCCTCAGCTTGAGGATTGAACCCTTGATCTACCTGGCCAGACTGTCAGTTCTGGGTCAGCCTGGTCAATTTCTCTTCCAGCGATATTGCTTGTAATAAACAACGTGTCAATTTCACCCGATCTGGTTAACATGGTCTCTGCTTTATTGGGCTAATTTCTCCGACATTCAGCCTTGAATGTACTTAATGACCCAGCCTCCACAGGCGTCGAGGGTAAAGAACTTCACTCCCCTCGGAGACAAGAAACACACCTCCCATTACAAACTAATCTTGGACGTTAGCTTTTCAAGATTCATGGACAAGGACTCTCAAATCCTTCAGTTCCGTAGCTTTCTACAGTCTTTCTCCATTGAAATAATATTCAGCCCCTCTATTCCTCCTGCAAAAGTGCCTAACCCTACATTACCTTTGAGTATAGGAGTTGAGACTTAATGTTGAGGTTGGACAGGACTTTGGTGAAGGCTCTTCTGTGTCCAGTACACCCCACTGCATAGTGGGACAGCACGGTGGCTCAGTGGTTAGCATCGCTGCCTCACAGCGCCAGGGACCCAGGTTCGATCCCAGCCCCGGGGCGACTGTCGGTGTGGAGTTTGCACATTCTCCCCTTGTCTGGTGTGGGTTTCCTCCCACAGTCCAAAGACGTGCAGGTTAGGTGAATTGTCCATCGTGTTAGGTGCATTAGCCAGGGGTAAATGTAGGGTAGGGTAAGGGTCAGTGTGGACTTGTTGGGCCGAAAGGCCTGTTTTCCACACTGCAAGAATTCTAATTCATTTACAGTTCTGGTCACCCTGCTACAGGAAGGATATTATTAAACTAGAGAGGGTTCAAAAGAGATTTACCAGGGTGTGGAGGTTTTGACTTATAAGGAGAGGCTGAGATCTTTTGCCCAGGGGCGTAGGAGGCTAACCTTTACAGAGGTCTTTTTTAAAAATCTTGAGGGATTTATATAAGGTGTCATTTCCATTGAGTGGGGGATTTCAAGATTAGGGGGCACATTTTGAAGGTGAGAGGTGAAAGTCTTGAAAAAGACAATGAGGAGCATTTTTTTTAACTCATGTGTGGAATGAACTTCCTGAGGAAGTGGTGGACGCGGGTACAATTAGTAACGGGTGGGACTAGATTGGGTTGGGATATCTGGTCGGCATGGACGGGTTGGACTGAAGGGTCTGTTTCTGTGCTGTACATCTCGATGACTCTAATAGGGAATGTTTAGAGGGATAAGGCCAAGCACATGCAGGCGGGACTAGTTTAGTTTGGGATTATGATCAGCATGGACTGGTTGGACCGATGGGTCTGTTTCTATGATCTAAGACTCTGTTTCCCCACATTCTGATCCAGATATGGGCCCATCAGAAAATAGATGTTACAAAACTAAAGGCTCTGCATCTGAATGTACCATACATTCACCATAAAATATATGAATTAATTGTATATATTAAGGTGAATAAATATGATTTAGGAGCCGTTACAGAGGCATAGCTGTGGGATTGGGTCCTGAGGGGTTTATTACATTCAACAATAGGAAATCAGACCAAAGTGTTGGGCTCTGACTGTTAATCTAAGAGGGAATCTGTACAGCCATAATCGTCAAGGTCTTTTCCCCAGAGTAGGGGAGTCCAAAACTAGGGGGCATAGGTTTAAGGCAAGAGGGGAAAGATTTAAAAGGGACCTAAGGGGCAACTTTTTCATGCAGTGAATGGTGCATGTATGGCATGTGCCAGAGGAAGGCTGGTACAATTATAACATACATGGGGACATGAATAGGAAGGGTTTAGAGGGATATGGGCCAAGTGCTGGCTAATGGGACTAGCTTAGTTTAGGATCTATCTGTCTGGGTGTATCACTACCTGGTATGGCAACTGTACCACTCAAGATCGGAGACGGTTACAGAGAGTGGGGAACTCGGCCTAGACAATCACAAACCTCCCATCTATAGAATCCATCTACCAGGCCCGCTGTCAGGGAAAGGCCGCCAGCATTCTCAAAGATCCATCCCACCCTGGCAATGTTTTTCTATAACCTCTACCATCGGGGAGAAGGTACAGAGGGCTGAACACACACCCACCAGCCGGTTTCGTAACAGTTTCGACCCTCCTGTTGTTGGAATACTGAACGGACTCACAAACTCTTAACATTCGCCTGTCCCTGTGTTTTTGTTTTTGCTGCTGTTTACCTATTATTTACTTCTCTATGCTACTTAACTCTGTGATCTGCCCGTATTGCTCGCATGACAAAGCTTTTCACTGTGTCTCGGTACACGGGACAGTAAATTCAATTCAGTTCGCTATCTGGTCAGCACTGTGTGAGTTGGCCCAAAGGGCGTGTTTCCGTGCTGTATATCCCTGTGACTCTGTGGTTAGAAATGACTTTAGTTCACGGGTTCTGGGCGGAGAATCGATTTTGGAAGGAGATGAAAAACAAGAGCTCACTTATGGGAGTCATCAACAGGTCCCTTTGTAGTAAGAGGAGGTGATGGTCTTGTGGTATTATCACTGGACTGCTAATCCAGATAATGTCCTGGGGAGTCAGGTTTGAATCCAGCTGCGGCAAACAGTGGAATTTGAACTCAATGAAGAAGCTGGAATTAAGAGTCTAATGACGACTGTGAATCCATTGTCGATTGATTAGATTAGATTACTTACAGTGTGGAAACAGGCCCTTCGGCCCAACAAGTCCACACCGACCCGCCACCCACCCATACCCCTACATTTACCCCTTACCTAACACTACGGGCAATTTAGCATGGCCAATTCACCTGACCCGCACATCTTTGTGACTGTGGGAGGAAACCGGAGCAAACCCACGCAGACCCGGGGAGAAGGTGCAAACTCCACACAGTCAGTCGCCTGAGTCAGGAATTGAACCCGGGTCTCAGGCGCTGTGAGGCAGCAGTGCTAACCACTGTGCCACCGTGCCGTCCATTGGAAACCCTAATCTGGGTCACTAATGTCCTTCAGGAAATGAAGCTGCTCCCATTACCTAGATGTGACTCCAGACCACACAGCAATGCCGTTGTCTCTTAACTGCCCTCTGGAGTGGGCAATAAATGCTGGCCCAGTCCATACCCTCATCCCATGAATGAATTTAAAAAAAAACACCAACTGTGCAAGAAAAAATATTGGGGGCCCGTGGTTAAAGATGTCAAGACGCATGGTTAACTTTAACCAACTTCAACCAATTTGTGGGCGGCACAGTGGTTAGCACCGCTGCCTCACAGCGCCAGAGACCCGGGTTCAATTCCCGACTCAGGCGACTGACTGTGTGGAGTTTGCACGTTCTCCCCGTGTCTGCGTGGGTTTCCTCCCACAGTCCAAAGATGTGCAGGTTAGGGTGGATTGGCCATGCTAAATTACACCTAGTGTTAGGTAAGGGGTAAATGTAGGGGAATGGGTGGGTTGCACTTCAGCGGGTCAGTGTGGACTTGTAGGGCTGAAGGGCCTGTTTCCACACTGTAAGTAATCTAATAAGTCCAAAGATGTGCAGGTCAGGTGAATTGTCCATGCTAGATTGCCCATAGCATTAGGTGCATTAGTCGGGGTAAATATAGGGTCGGGGAATGGGTCTGGATGGGTCGGTGTGGACTTGCTGGGCCGAAGGGCCAGTTTCCACACTGTTGGGAATCTAATCTAATCCACAAGCCTCCCCTATAATCTTTCCTCATGAGGATCTCTCTCTCTCTCTCTTTCTCTCAACCTGCCAATACCAATATATAGTTCCTTCTAAACTGAACACTGGTACACCAAATCCTTGTTACGAACTCTCGCAAACAACATAAAAATGCAGGTACCACAACAATGTAAATCTACTGCAAGGCAACATGCGTTCCCGAACCGAGCAGACATCGGGTTATTTTTAGGCTGAGTCATGCAATAGGATTGGGGTGAGGTAAATTCTAGACAGCAGCGAGCATAAAATGATTGAACTTTTCTCCGGTTTGGAAGGGAGAACAGTGGGTCTGAGACGAGAGTTTTAAACTTTAATAAGGGAACGTGAGTGCACATGAAAGGTGAGTCAGCAGATTAGTTATTCCCGAGAATACCCTGAATAATATTGCTTGCTTCATAAAAGGAAATATATATTGGCATTAGAGACAGTTTGAGAGAGAGAGAGAGATCCTCATGAGGAAAGATTATAGGGGAGGCTTGTAGGTTAGATTAGATTCCCTACAGTATGGAAACAGGCCCTTCGGCCCAGCAAGTGCACACCGACCCTCCGAAGAATAACCCACCCAGACCCACTCCCCTACCCTGTATTTACCCCGACTAATGCACCTAACACTATGGGCAATCTAACATGGCCAATTCACCTGACCTGCACATCTTTGGACTTATTGAAATTCAGAGAAATGAGAGAATATCTCACCAGGACATATGAGATCCAAAGGGGGTGTGATAGGACCGAGACTGCGGTGCTGTTTCCATTTGTGAGAGAGACTAGGACCAGAGCGTGGCAAAATCTCAGAATAAAGGGTCAGCCTGATCTCCAGCATCTGCAGTCCTCACTTTCTCCCTCTGCATCTAACTCTGTACTGTCCCTATCCTGGGAGTGATTAATGGGAACAGTATAGAAGGAACTTCACTCATTATGTGACCACATTCTGTACCTGTCCTGGGAATGTTTAATGTGGGACAGTGTAGAGGGAGCTTTACTCTGTATCTAACCCCGTGCTGTCCCTGTCCTGGGAGTGTTTGATGGCGACAGTGTAGAGAAAGCTTTACTCTGTATCTAACCCCATGCTGTCCCTGTCCTGGGATTGCTTGATGGGGGACAGTGTAGAGGGAGCTTTACTTTGTATCTAACCCCATACTGTCCCTGCCCTGAGAGTGTTCGATGGGGGGGGGGGGGAGGACAATGTAGAGTGAGCTTTACTCTATACCTAACTCTTGCAGTCCCTGTTCTTGGAATGTTTGATGGGGGACAGTGTAGAGGGAGCTTTACTCTGTATCTAACTCCATGCTGTCCCTGTCCTGGGAGTGCTTGATGGGGGAACAGTGTAGAGGGAGCTTCACTCTGTATCTAACCCCATGCTATCCCTCCTCTGGAAGTGTTAATGGGGACAGTGTAGAGGAAGCTTTACTCTGTATCTAACCCCGTGCTCTCCCTGTCCTGGAAGTGTTAGATGGGGGACAGTGTAGAGGGAGCTTTACTCTATATCTTACTCCATGCTGTCCCTGTCCCTGAGTGTTTGATGGGAGACAGTGTAGAGGGAGCTTTACTCTGTATCTAACACTGTGCTGTAAGTGAGGTTAAAGCACTCTCAGGGACGGTACGAATTGTAAAGATGGAGTGATTGCGTCATGGATATATTTTGAAAGTGTTCCATTGTCACAATCCCTCCTGTGCATTGCCCTTGCTCACTTGTTCACAGTGAAAGCAACATCTTTTATTAATGAGAGTGCTGTGCACAGCATGCTGTCAGTGCCCTGGGTGAGGAACCTAATTGAATTCAATTGGTACCACTCCCCGATGAGACAGAGCTAGTTCTGGGAGTCATTTATTTGAGTGCACCTTCCTGTAACCCACTCCCTGTGGTAAATCTGTAACTGCATTGCCATAGAGATAGATACAGCGCCCACTCCCTCAGCACTGACCCTCCAACAGCGCCCGTTCCCTCAGCACTGACCCTCCCACAGCGCCTGCTCTCTCAGCACTGACCCTCCGACAGCGCCCACTCCCTCAGCACTGACCCTCCCACAGCGCCTGCTCTCTCAGCACTGACCCCCCCGACAGTGCCCACTCCCTCAGCACTGACCCTCTGACAGCGCCCGCTCCCTCAGCACTGACCCCCCGACAGTGCCCACTCCCTCAGCACTGACCCTCTGACAGCGCCCGCTCCCTCAGCACTGACCCCCCGACAGTGCCCACTCCCTCAGCGCTGACCCTCCGACCTATGTTTCCAATTCTGATAGAATCATATCATACTCAAAACATTTAATTCCCCTGGGATGCTGCCAGACCTGCTGAGTTTCTGTTTTCCTATTTTCATTTCAGACTTCCAGCATCCGCAGTATCCTATTTTTATTCACCAGAATCTGGGATCTGAGGGTCAAACCAACGGGACAAAATTAAACACCGACTAGGTTTGGAATTCCTGTAATTTGGAAGGTCCAGGGTTCAACTTGACGGTCATTTGTGATATTTTGTCAGAAACTGCTGGGCTTGACAGATGAAAACAGTTTCCCAGGGTTAGGGATGTGGGTAGATGGCCTAAGAATTCCAGCCCAACGTCTTGGGAGTGAAATGAGAGAACACCTTCAAGGGCAAATTTGGGAGTACGTGCGGGTGAGAGTTTGGAACTCTCCTGCCAACAGAGATACAGGATCAACTGAGCTTTAATCTGGGAGAGCGGGAGGATTTCTTTAACCAGACAGCACAAGGTACGTGGATAAGGTCACGGATCAAGCGTGGTCTCGTTGAACAGCAGGGCAAGCAGACGGACGTGAATGGCCTCTTCCTGTGAATGAGGCTTGGGAGGCCGGGAAATGGCCTCTTTCTCTTCTTCCTATGTATCAAGCTCAAGAGGGGCTGAATGGCCTCCTGCTGTTCCTGTGTATCAGGGTTAGGAAGGGGCTGAATGGCCTCCTGCTGTTCCTGTGTATCAGGGTTAGGAAAGGGGCTGAAAGGCCTCCTGCTGTTCCTGTGTATCAGGGTTAGGAAAGGGGCTGAATGGCCTCCTGCTGTTCCTGTGTATCAGGGTTAGGAAGGGGCTGAATGGCCTCCTGCTGTTCCTGTGTATCAGGGTTAGGAAAGGGGCTGAATGGCCGCCTGCTGTTGCCGTGTATCAGGGTTAGGAAAGGGGCTGAATGGTCGCCTGCTGTTCCTGTGCATCAGGGTTAGGAAGGGGCTGAATGGCCTGCTGTTGTTGTGTATCAGGGTTAGGAAGGGGCTGAATGGCCTCCTACTGTTCCTGTGTATCAGGGTTAGGAAGGGGCTGAATGGCCTCCTGCTGTTCCTGTGTATCAGGGATAGGAAGGGGCTGAATGGCCTCCTACTGTTCCTGACAAGGTTGGCTGTCAGACTGATGGTGAGTGGATAGTTTTTGACCTGGATGAAGGATAGCTGTGGAGTTCCCCAGGGCCAGTGTTAAGACCCTCACAATTCCTTGGATATATAAATGACCTCAAACACGAGGCATGAACCACAATATAACAACTTGGAACTGATATGAAACCTGGAAAGTTGTGAGTTTTCAATTCTTTAAAAAGGAATTGAACAAATTATGGCACAGTAACAGACTCTGTCCACGTCGACCATAATCCCTAAACTAAACTAGTCCCAGCTGCCAGGACTTACCTCCAAATATTTCCTATTTATATACTTACCCAAATGTCTTTTAAACAGTGTAACTGTACCTGCATTCCCCCCCACTTCCTTTCGAAGTTTATTCCACATACAAACTACACTCCCTGTGTCCTTTCTAACTACCTTTCACCTCAAAAATATGCCCCCCAGTTTTGAGCTTTCCCACCCTAAAAGACATCTTGTCACTCACCTTATCTACTCCGGTGATTTTATAAACTCCAAAAGGTCACCCCTCAATCTCCTACGCCCCAGTGAAAAACGTCCCAGCCTTTCCTGTCTGCTTTTACATCTCAAACCGTCCATTCCTGGCGACATCCTGGTAAATCTGTTCTGAACCCTCCCCAGTTTAACAATATCGGTCTTATAACCAGAACAGGACGCTATACTCCAGAAGAGGCCTCACCAATGTGACATATAACCTCAACATGACATCCCAACTCCTATACTCAAAGGTCTGAAGGCAATCATGCTAAACACCCTAACCAACCTGTCTACTTATGACCCAAATTTCAAAGTATTATGTTCCTGAATCTCTAGGTCTCTCTGTCCTACAACATTACCCAGGGCTCTACTGTTAATTGAGGCTGACTTAATTTAATAGAGGGGAGTGTGGAATGATACTTTGGTCACACAGCTACAGCATGAACCTAGAAGGTAGAATTCTAAAACAGACTACGAGAATAGAGGCACATATGTGCACAGATCAGGAACGGTGCACAGAGAGAGGAGAATCAATCATTAAGGAAGTAATAGCAGAACATTAGGAACATCATAATCTAATCAAACAGAGTCTTATGAAAGGGAAATCGTGTCTGACTGATCAATTTATTAGAGTTTTTCAAGGATACATTAAGGACAATTAAGCGACTCTTGGATAGGCGCATGGAAGATAGTAAAATGAAGTGTACGTAGATTAGTTTGATCTTGGAAGTTGGCATAACATCGAGGGCTGAAGGGCCTGTACTGTGCTGTACTGTTCTATGTTCTAAATCCATGGCCCCTTGTTCAAGATTTCCTGACTAGTGAAATTTTTCTTTCATTATTTGTCCTCTTAAACCCCTTCAGAATTTGCTACACTCCAACAAGTTCACCCGTCATTATTCTAATGTTGCAGACATTGGTTCGGCCACTGTTGGAATATTGCGTGCAATTCTAGTCTCCTTGTGATGTTGTGAAACTTGAAAGGGTTCAGAAAAGATTTACAAGGATGTTGCCAGTGTTGGAGGATTTGAGCTACAGGGAGAGGCAAAACAGGCTGGGGCTGTTTTCCCTGGAGCGTCGGAGGCCGAGGGGTGACCTTATAAAGGTTTACAAAATTATGAGGGGCATGGATAAGGTAAATAGGCAAAGTTTTTTCCCCGGGGTGGGGGAGTCCAGAACTAGAGGGGCATAGGTTTAGGGTGAGAGGGGAAAGATATAAAAGAGACCTAAGGGGCAACTTTTTCACGCAGAGGGTGGTACGGGTATGGAATGAGCTGCCAGAGGAAGTGATGGAGGCTGGTACAATTGCAACATTTAAGAGGCATCTGGATGGGTATATGAATAGGAAGGGTTTGGAAGGATATGGGCTGGGTGCTGGCAGGTGGGACTAGATTGGGTTGGGATATCTGGTTGGCATGGACGGGTTGGACTGAAGGGTCTGTTTCTGTGCTGTACATCTCTATGACTCTAAGTGGCGGCATGGTGACTCAGTGGTTAGCACTGCTGCCTCACAGCGCCAGGGACCCAGGTTCGATTCCTGCCTCAGGCGACTGTCTGTGTGGAGTTTGCACGTTCTCCCCGAGTCTGCGTGGGTTTCCTCCCAGAGTCCAAAAAAATGCGCAGGCCAGGTGAATTGGTCATGCTAAATTGTCCATAGTGTTAGGTGCATTAGTCAGAGGGAGATAGGTCGGTGTGGGTGAAGGGTCAGTGTGGACTTGTTGGGCCAAATGGCCTGTTTCTATACCGTAGGGAATCTAATCTAAAAAAAAGCTCTCAACCAGAGTGGATAGAGGGGAACCAGTAGATGTGCTGTAATTGGGCTTCCAAAAGGAATTCAACAAGGTACCTCACAAAAGGTTAAGTCATAAGGAATGAGCCCATGATGTTGCAGGCAGTACCTTGGCATGGATAAAGAATTAGATCATGGGCAGGAAACAGGTTCTTTTTCAGGGTTGGCAATCTGTAATCATTGGGGTTCCACAGTGCTGGGACCACTGCTGTGTACAATATATAAACGGCTTGGAGTAAGAAAAGAAATGTATTGTTGCCAAATGTTCAGACAGCACATCAGTAGGGGGAAAGCACGTTTCAATGGTGGGGGAGTGTTGCTGAACAAAGAGACCTTGGGTTGCAGGTACGTAGCTCCTTGAAAGCGGTAGATAGGATAGTGAAGAAGGCATTTGGTACATTTACTTTTATTGGTCAGTGCAGCGAGTATAGGGGTTGGGAGGTCGTGTTGTGGCTATACAGGACATCAAGTAGACCACTTTTAGAGCACTAATTTCAGTTGTGATCTCCCCGCTGTCGTTCAATGTGAAAGGGTGCAGAAAAGATTGACAAGGATGTTGGAGGGTTTGAGCTACAGGGAGAGGCTGAACAGGCTGGGGCTGTTTTCCCTGGAGCGTCGGAGGCTGAGGGGTGACCTTTATAGAGGTTTATAAAATCATGAGGGGGCATGGATAGGGTGAATAGACAAGGTCTTTTTTCCCCAGGATAGGAGAGTTCAAAACTAGAGGGCATCAGGTTTAAGGTGAATAGGGAAAGACTGAAAAAGGATCTGAGGGGTAAATTTTTACACAGAGCGTGTGTGGAAGAAGCTGCCAGAGGAAGTGGTGGAGGCAGATACAATTACAACATTTAAAAGGCATCTGGATGGGGATATTCGTTCAGATAAATATGGGCCAAATGCTGGCTAATGGAACTAGATTAATTTGGGATATCTGGTTGGCATGGATGAGTTGGACCAAAGGGTCTGTTTCCTTGCTGTACAGTTTACAGAGAGATATTGATAAGTGAGTGGTCAAAAAGTTGGCAAATGGATTATAATGCGTGAAAACGTGAAGTTTGTTCATTTTGGAACAGAGAATCAAAGACGCAATATCAATCAAATAGAGATGAACTGCAGAAAGTTGCAACACGAGACGGCTTGGGCATGAAACACAGCGAGCTAGCACACAGAGGCAGCAGGTCATCGTGAAGGGTCATGGAATGTCGGCGCTTATTTCGAGAGGGTTGGTGGATGAGAGGAGGGAAGTCTTATCGCAACTGGGTAAGGTGCTGGGAAAACCAAATCTGGAGAGTCCTGAGCAGTTTTGGTCCCCTTAATTACCGAAAGGTAGTTTCACTGGAAGCTACTGAGAGAAATTTGGGATGATCCCTGGGATGGGGGGATTGTCTTCTGAAGCAAAGACTAGATTGGGACCCTACTCACTGGAGTTTCGAAAAATGAGAGACTAATTCATTGAAAGATAACAGATTCTTAAGAGGCTGGACCGGGTCAATGCAGAGAGGATATTTCCCCTCAGGGGTGAGTCTAGGACTATAGCGTACATATATCAGGCTCCTACTCATTGACTACAGCTTCGCCTCCAAATGCATAATTCCAACAAAACTAATCTCCAAACTCTAAGACCTATGCTCTGCCCTCTGCAACCGGATCCTCAATTTCCTGACCCACCTTCTGCAATCAGTAAAAAAAGACAATATCTCCTCCACGACAATCCTCAACACCAGCGCCCCTCAGCCCCTCCTGCGTTCCCTGTGGCCACATTTTGTCCTGACTCCATCTACAAGTTCACTGATGACGCCACTGTTGTAGGCCGGATCTCAAACAATGATGGGACAGAATACAGGAAAGAGATAGCGTACTCGGAGGTGTGGTGTAATGATAACAACCTCTCCCTCAACTAAACGAAAGAGCTGGAAGGCACACCTCTGTCTACATCAATGGAGCTGAAGTGGAGATTGGCGAGAACGTCAGGTCCCTCAGAGTGACGATCGCCAATGATCTGTCCCGGTTCACCCACATTAATGCGACGGTCAAGAAAGCACAACAACACCACTACTTCCTCAGGAGGCTAAGGAAATTCAGCACATCCACAAGGACTTTTACCTTGGGGCGGCATGGTGGCTCAGTGGTTAGCACTGCTGCCTCACAGCACCAGGGTCCCAGGTTTGATTCCAGCCCCGGGGGCAACTGCCTGTGTGGAGTTTGCACATTCTCCCCGTGTCTGCGTGGGTTTCCTCCCACAGTCCAAAGATGTACAGGTCAGGTGAATTGGCCGTGCTAAATTGTCCATAGTGTTAGATGCATTAACCAGAGGGAAGTGGGTTACTCTTCGGAGGGTCAGTCTGGACTGGTTGGGCAAAAGGACCTGTTTCCACACTGTAGAGAATCTAATCTATTTTTACAGATGCATCATAGAAAGCATCCTATCTGGATGCATCACGGCTTGGTACAGCAACTGCGCTGCCCAGGAGTGTAACAAACTACAGAGAGTTGTGAACAAAGCCCTGTCCATCATGCAAGCCAACCTTCCATCCATTGACTCCATCTACACTTCCTGCTGACTTGGGAAGTCAGCCAACATAATCAAAGACCCCTCCCATCATGGTAATAATCTCTTCCCCCCCACCCCCTTCTGTTGGGCAGAAGATATAAAAGCTTAAAAACATGTACCAACAGATTCAAGAACAGCTTCTTCCTCACTGTTATTGGACCTTTTTTTAAAGATTAGATTCCCGACAGTGTGGAAACAGGCCCTTTGGCCCAACCAGTCCACATCAACACTCTGAAGAGTGACCCACCCACACCCTGTATTTACCCCTGACTAAAGCACCTAACACTATGGGCAATTTAGCATGGCCAATTCACCTACCCTGCACACCCTTGTGACTGTGGGAGGAAACCGGAGCATCTGGAGTAAACCCACGCAGACACGAAGAATGTGCAAACTCCACATAGCCTGAGGCAGGAATCAAACTCAGGTCCCTGGTGCTGTGAGGTAGCAATGCTAACTACTGTGCACCCCCATTTGAAAAGCCCTCTCAAATTTTAAATTTAATGTTGACCTTGCTCTTTGTGCACTTCCTCTGCATCTGGAATATTGCATTCCTTGCTCTGAAATATCACCCTAATGCACTTTGTACGGTATGATCTACATATACTGCATGCAAAACAAACTTTTCACTGTCACTAGGTGTGTGTGACAATAATAATTCTTGATCTGTTAGGGAATCAAGGGCTACAGGGAAAAGACAGGAAAGAGGGAGGTCAGATTAGCCTTGATCCTATTGAATGGCGGGGCAGGCCTGAGGGGTCGAATGGCCTTCTCCTGTTCCTTTCCCTTATGGTCTTATTAAAGCATGCCCATTTATTAATAGAGACATTTGGTACAAAATTTCATTTAAGAAAGGGTTGGATAGAGCTCTCAAAGATAGTGGAATCAAGGATTATAGAGGTAAGGCAGGAAGAGGATACTGATTAGGAATGATCAGCCATGATCATATTGAATGGCAGTGCAGGCTCGAAGGGCTGAATGGCCTACTCCTGCACCAATTGTCTAAAATCAAGTTATGTTAAAATTGTATGGAATGCTAAGTTAGCCTCGGCTGAAACACTGTACAGTTGTGGAATGGTGTGCTAGGATGGCACGAGGGAGTGCAGGAAAGATTTACAGGATTGGTTCCAGCAATGAGGGATTTTGGTGATGTGAAGATCCTTGGACTGTTTTCTTGGAGGAGAGAAGGCGAGGAGGAGATTGGAAACCATGAGGGGGTCAGGAATGGAGCGGGGAGAGAGAGAGAGACAGAAACTGTTCCCATTAGCAGATAGATTGATTTCATGTCCCCCGTCCAATGAGAATTGGCTATTGGACAGATGGAGTTGGTCAACTATCAGAAATGGCAGAACATGCCGGGTCACAGGGAGAAGCTCGGCATAGGGTGCTACTCATTCAGAGATGTCACAGGCTGAATGGTCTCCTTTTGTGCTGCAACAATTCTGCAGGAAAGCAAGGTGCTATCGAAATGCAGGGCCATAGCCAAGCCTCTCCCACCTTTAACAGCTGTACAGGTTAGCACTGTGGTGCCTGTACTGTTCAGTTGCATGTTTAAAAGGTAAGGGTAAATCTTCTACTGGAGATGGTGATTATATTTTATTATTGAATAGATGGGATTTGAATCCGGGCCTCCCGATCCAGGGATGGGGACACTGCCACATGAGGTTGCATTGTCCTCGCGTTGGCGCATTCTCCTTTACAAACATGGTGGAAAATCAGCTTCGTCGACATCCAAGTGAAGAGGGTTGGCCTGTACCAACATGGCAACAGTACCCTCTCTCCCCGCAGTTTTTTCATTCTCCTTTACGAACATGGCGATTAAGAATATCTTCACCTCTATCTAAAACAATGGGAGCAGCTGGACGGTGCACCATTACCAAGATGGCGACGACAACACCAGCTGCCTACCACGAATCGTACATTCGCCTTTACGAAGATGGCGTCAATGTCGCGCTTGCGCAGTAGCTGGCGGCTTCACCTTTACAAATATGGCAAAGCGTGTCTTCAGTTGTATCCGAAACAATGGGAGCATCCAGATGGGTTCCTCTTTGCTAAGATGGCTGCGACAAGCAGGCTTCTTGTGCAGCTTCGACCCGATCTACCTTACCAACATGGCAACGGTATAGCGCTCATGTTCCCCTACCAAAATGGCGGCGCGAGGTTTTTTTTACGACATCGGCGACTATTTCCTTTGCCCAGAAATATTGCTCTCCGATTAAAACTCCCAGGGGAGGCGGTGGTGGTTAAAAACCGCGGAGCTGGGCTTTCTCCCTGGGAGAGGTTATCACGTGACGGCGAGGTCACGTGGATTGTAGGCGGGAGGAGGGAACTACAGCTCCCAGGGTGCAAGGCAGGTTCCGGTCACTGCGGACTTCCGGCGACTCCTGAAGATGTTGAGGCCCAAAGCCCTGACCCAGGTCCTTAGCCAGGCCAACACCGCGGGGGTCCAGAGCACCCTGTGAGTGAGTGAGTGAGTGAGCGAGGGAGGGACCCTGCATCCTGGACCCAATGAGGGAGAGGGAGAATGAGAATAGGAGATGTAGATAGACATGGGTGGGGGGCCCTTGTGAGTGAGGGGAGCGGGGAGAGACCCTGTGAGTGAGGAGGGGAGGGGGATGGTGAAGGAGGAAGAAGACAAGGTGGGGGGGGCCTTGTGAGGGAGGGGGCAGAGGGATGGGGGACCCCTGTGTGGGAGGGGGGGGAACCCTGGAGGGGGAGGGTACCCTGTGGGGATGGGGGCCGGGGGACCCTGTGAGGGAGGGGGGCAGAGGGATGAGAAACCCTGGAGGGGGGGGTAACCCTGTAGGGGATGGCGGACCCTGTGAGGGAGGGGGAGTGGGATGGAGCCCTGTGAGGGATGGGGGATTCTGTGGGGGGAGGGAATCTGAGTGGGGATTTGGGGTGTGGTTGGGGGGGGGGGAGGCTGGGAGGGGTTGACACCCTGTGAAGGAAAAGGGTATTGGTAATAGAACCTTCTGAGGGAGTGGTGCGTGGGGAAGGGGGGGGGGGGAAGAGAGAGAGATGCACAGTAAGGGAATGTGCACAGAGTGGGAATGAGGAGGGGAGGATGAACACGGTGGAAGAGTTTGAGCTGGTATTGTGAGGTGTTGGGCGTCTGGATGCCTGTGAGGGAGAGGTGGGTGTGTCAGTACCATCGTCCTTCCCGCTGCGTCTAGCGCCGGCTGTGTACCAGCTAACGATAGCCATCCTCGCTCCCTCTTCACCCCCACAGGCTGCTGAACAATGAGGGCTCGCTCCTCGCCTACTCTGGCTACGGGGACACGGATGCCCGGGTGACTGCAGCCATCGCCAGCAACATCTGGGCTGCCTATGCCAAGAATGGGCATCAGGCCTTCAACGAGGACAAGCTGCGATTCATCCTCATGGACTGCATGGTGCGGCTGGGGAGGGGAGAGTGGCGTGGCGAGCTGGGGAGGAGGAGGTGGAGGAGGAGGAGGTGGTGGTGGTGGTTCCCCTTTTGGGAGAGATGGAGACTGGGACATGACAGGGTAGGACAGCGTTGAGAGAATGGGGAAGCGGGAGTCAAGAAGGGGGGACTCTCCACCCAATTCCAAAGAACTACTCAGGAGTAGCGTGTTCACGTGTTGGAGGGTGTGAACGTGTTTCAGCTTGTCACCCACACTTATACAATTCGAAATAGCGCAGGAACATGCCCTTCAGCCCATCAAGCCTCTCCCAATTCCTGTTCTTTTTGTAGGCCTGCTACTTATTGCTCATACACTATTCTGTCCCTCTGTTCGCCCCCAGTTCATGTCTACCAAGGTATGCCTTAAACGTCGCTAATGTGCCTGCTTTCACCACCTCCACTGGCAGTGCATTCCAGGCCCCCACTACCCTCTGGATGTGAGAAATTTTCCCTGCACCTCTCCCTCGCTAAACTTCCCCCTCTCACCTTGACCCGTGCCCTCTTGTTGTTGACCTGTCCACCCTGTGGGGTGGAGGAAGCCCTACACTGTCCACCCTATCTATGCCTCCCACCATTTTGTAGACCTCTGTCAGGTCGCCCCTCAGCCTACAAAAAAACCAGTCCGCTTCTATCCGACCTCTCCTCGTAACTCGAGCCCTCCAGACCGGGCAACGTCCCGATGAACCCTCTCTGCACCCCCTCTAAAGCATCCACGTAACCAAAACTGCGTGCAATATTCCAAATGTGGGCTAACCAAACTCTTCCACAGATGTAACATAACTTGAGAACTTTTATATTCAGTGCCAATTCAAGACAAGAATCATAGAATTCCTACAGTGTAGAAACAGGCCCTTCAGCCCAACAAGGGAAGTGACTGCTGGGCCCCTTGCTAAGGTCTTTGTATCATTGATAGTCACAGGTGAGGTGCCGGAAGACTGGACATTGGCTAAGGTGGTACCACTGTTTAAGAAAGGTGGTAAGGACGAGCCAGGGAACTATAGACCAATGAGGCTGACATCATTAGTGGCTAAGTTGTTGAGGGACAGGATTTACACACATTTGGAAAGTCAAGGACTGATGAGGGATAGTCAACATGGCTATCGTGGGAAATCATGTCTCATGAACTTGATTGAGTTTTTTGAAGAAGTAACAAAGAGGATTGATGAGGGCAGAGCAGTAGATGTGATCTATATGGACTTTAGTAAGGCATTCACAAGATTCCTATGGGAGACTGGTTAGCAAAGTTAGAGAATTAGCCATTTGGTTACAGAACTGGCTCAAAGGTAGAAGACAGGGTGGTGATGGAGGGTTGTTTTTCAGACTGGAAACCTGTGACACAAGGTGCTGGGTCCACTATTTTTCGTCATTTACATAAATGATTTAGATGTGGACATAAGGGGTATAGTTAGTAAGTTTGCAGATGACGCAGAAATTGGAGGTGTAGTGGACAGCGAAGAAGATCCGAATACAACAGGATCTTGACCAGATGGGCCAATGGGCTGAGAAGTGGCAGATGGAGTTTAATTTAGATAAATGTGAGGTGCTGCATTTTGGGAAAGCAAATCTTAGCAAGTCTTATACACTTAATGGTAAGGTCCTAGGGAGTGTTGCTGAACAAAGAGACCTTGGAGTGCAGATTCATAGCTCCTTGAAAGTGGAGTCGCAGGTAGATAGGATAGTGAAGAAGGTGTTTGGTATGCATTCCTTTATTGGTCAGAGTATTGAGTACAGGAGTTGGGAGGTCAGGTTGCGGCTGTAAAGGATGTTGGTTAGGCCATTTTTGGAATATTGTGTGCAATTCTGGTCTCCTTCCTACCAGAAAGATGTTGTGAAACTTGTAAGGGTTCAGAAAAGATTTACAACGATGTTGCCAGGGTTGGAGGGTTTGAGCTACAGGGAGAAGCTGAACAGGCTGGGACTGTTTTCCCTGGAACGTTGGAGGCTGAGGGGTGACCTTATAGAGGTTTATAAAGTCATGAGGGGGATGGATAGGGTAAATAGACAAGGTCTTTTCCCTGGGGTGGGGGAGTCTAGAACTAGAGGGGCATAGGTTTAGGGTGAGAGGGGAAAGGGACCCGAGGGCAACCTTTTCACACAGAGGGTGGTACGTTTATGCCAGAGGAAGGGGTGGAGGCTGGTACAATTGCAACATTTAAAAGGCATCTGGATGGGTATATGAATAGGAAGGGTTTGGAGGGATATGGGCTGGGTGCTGGCAGGTGGGACTAGATTGGGTTGGGATATCTGGTCGGCATGGACGGGTTGGACCGAAGGGTCTGTTTCGGTGCTGGACATCTCTATGACTCTAAGTCCACACCGACCCTCTGAAGAGTAACTCTCCCAGACCCATTCCCCTATCCCATTAGTCTACGATTACCGCTGGCTAATGTACCTCACCTACGCATTCCTGAACACGACAGGAGAATTTAGCATGGCCAACCCACCCTAACCCCGGACATCTTTGGCCCATGGGAGGAATCCGGAGCACCTGGAGCAAACCCACGCAGACACGGGGGGAGGGAATATGCCAACTCCACACAGACAGTCACCCTGAGGCTGGAATTGAACCCAGGTCCCTGGTGCCGGGAGGCAGTGGTGCTAACCACAGCGCCACCGTGCCATGTGTTGCCTCATCCACCAATGTTGCCACTTTCGGGGATCCGTGGAAGTGTACGCCCAGATCCCTCTGTGTGTCAATGCTCAATCCCACTTGTTGGAGGAAGAGGGGTTGCTGGGTGTCCTGTGGATCAGTGAATGCGGGCAGTCCTCCCTGTCTGATCATCCCCCGTCCTGCTGTGTTTCAGGAGGGCAGAGTCGCTATCACCCGAGTAGCCAACCTGTTGCTGTGCATGTACGCCAAGGAGACAGTGGGATTCGGGATGCTGCAGGCTAAGGTGAGGGAGATGTGGGGCTGGGGTCGAGGAGGGGGATGGTGAGGGGAGATGCATGATGTCGGGCAGGTTGGGGCGATTGGGAGGGATGGGGGCGGCTGGTGGTGCTTGTGAGATCTCCTCTGTGTGGCCATACTTTCTCCTCCACCAACGTGACTTTGTGATATAGCAGCATCGAGACCACCCTGCCATTCCATGGCCAATCTGATCCTGATGAAAAATTTGTCCCTCTCAGTCTCAAGTATACTTAAGACAATCTAACCATCGCCCCCTTGATGGTCAATGGTGTTACCATCACTGAATCCCCCCACTATCAACATCCTGGGGGGGTCCCATTGAGAGAGAATCTAACCATCGCCCCCTTGACGTTCAATGGTGTTACCATCACTGAATCCCCCCACTATCAACATCCTGGGGGTTCCTGTTGCCTAGAAACTGAACTGGACCCAGCCCCATATAGACCCAGCCCCATATAAACCCAGCGGCTCCAAGAGCAGGTCAGAGGCTGGGAATCCTGCAGCGAGTAACTCCCCTCCTGATTCCCCCACCCTTCCCCACATAAACTTGCCCTGGGAAGGCATTCTGACAACTCTTAAGAAACTTCATACTGTCCAGGCACAAAGCAGCCCCTCCCTCTTAGCACTGCCCCCCCCCCAGACACAGCAGGGTGTACCATCTACAAGACCGACTGCAGTGAGGCTCCTTAGACAGCACCTTCCCAAACCCGTCACCTCTACCCCCCTGGAGGGTTGGGGAACAGGTACATGGGGAACACCAGCCCCCTGCACGTTCCCTTCCAAGACCCCCTCGCACCGTCCCAACTGGGAAATATATGGGGTGTACTTTCACTGTCGCTGGGTCCAAACCCTGGATTCGACCCACAGCGCCTGGACTGCAGTGGTTTGAGAAGGCAGCTCACCATCACCTTCTCGAGGGGTAACTGGGGACAGGCAATAAATACCCACATCCCATATGTGAATTAAAACTAAATGACCCAGTCTGGGACAGCTGTCTGCAGTAAAGAATTCCACAGATTCACTCCCCTCAGAGACAAGACAGACCCCTAACTCCTGAGAAGATGCCCCTCTGGGCCTAGACTCTTTTCCCCCCACACACAATGGGGAATTAACCTCTCCACATCTCCCCTGTGTCAGTGTCCCCCTCACAATCTTGTCCGTTTCAAATAAAGGCACCTCTCATTCATCTAAATTCCAATACCTATAACCCCAACTCTCCTCTCTACCCAGGATGGTAGGAATGCTGAGTAATAGGTTTAAGAAAAATAAACTTTTATCCAAGTCCTACTCCCCATTTATTGCCAAGATCGTACGTAAGGAAGATTAGGGGTTGAACCAGGGGATGTGGTCTGTGCTGGTGTATATAATGTGCCAACCCACCCCCCAAGTTGAATATGCCCACTGGCGCTCATTCATGGATCCTGGTCAGACCCGTGGTGACAGAGCCCAGTAAGAGGCAGGGGGCATGCCAGGGGGTGATATATCGGTCTTCAGGTGTGGGGGGGTGAGTGGTGGAAACTGGAAGGTGAAAGTGATTGTTGGGTGGGCATCCAGGGATTGTCTGTGGGAATCTCAAACTCTTGTCATGAGCATTACAAATGTAATCATCTCTCTCCCTCTCCCCCTCCCCCACCCCCCCCCCGCCTTGTCTTATCTCCCTGTCTTATCTCTTTCTCCCCCCTCATCTATCTGTGCCTGCCTGACTATCTGTCTCTCTCTCATTTCTCTCTCTTTCCCTGTCAATCTATCTCTCTCCCTCTCTCCCGGCCCCCCCCACCCCACCACCATCTATGCATGTTTCCCTTTCTCACTCTTCCTTGCTTCCCCCACATCTGTCTGTCTGTCTCTCTCTTGGCACCCCTCCGTGGCCCCCCCCCCATCCCATTCTATCTATCTGTCTGTGTGTGTGTCTCTCTCTCTCTCTCTCTGCCTCCCCTACCTATCTCTCTCTCTATCACTGTCTCCCCTGTCTATCTGTGACTCCCTACCTCTGCCTCCCCCATCGATCTCGATCTCTTTCTGTCTCCCCATCCACCTGACTCCTCCGTGTCTGTCTCTGTCTGTCTCTCTGTGTCTGTCTCTGTCTCTCTCTCTCTGTGTCACTGTGTGTGTGTCCCTCTCCCTCCCCATCCCCCCTCCTTCGTTTTTTTTTCTCTCTCTCTTTTCCTCTCCCTCTACCCCCCCCCCCCCCACCCAGGCTGAGGCCCTGGTCCAGTACTTGCAGGACCCCCTCACCCAGGTGGCTGCCTCCTAGCAGCCGGTGGTGTTGGGGGGGGGGGAAGCAGTCACGCTCCTGAAGGACCCAGCCTGAGACCGTTTGCTATTTTGCCTTTTGACGTCTGGAGCGAGGTTTGGAAATGGGCCCTCGCTGCTTTGGTTTGAAAAGAAAAGTGAAACGCAACAAGCTAGAGGGGGCTATGAGAGTGTGACGGACCGAGGCTTCTCTCTTTTTGGGATGGTGGGGTGGGGTGGGTGGGGTGCAGGGAGAGACAGCAGCTGGTGGGTTAGCGAAGCATCGCCTGGCATCAGAAAGGGGACAGTGCCAACCTTTCCACTAAAGGTCCTGGCCGCCACTGCATTGCTGTAGCCACTGTTGGGATCAAATGGGTCTTTGTTTCAGCAGGAATAAAACTTCTTACCTGGGCTTGTGGGGAGGAAAGGGTGAAAAAGACCCACTCTTGCCTCAGAGATGACGCGCACCCTCTTTGGGGGCACAACCCTGTTTTGAGAAAGTTCCGGAAACCTCCAGCCGGTGGGACTTTCTGGTCCAGGGACGACCTGGGCCCTCCCCTCAGTCACTCGAATTAGCCCTTGGTTAAATTTTTGTTTTCTTGGGTACAGATACCAATTTGGGTTCAGGCTATTTTCCTTCCCCGCCCTCTTCTCCACCAGACATTTCTAGAAGGTTCTAGAACATGGCTACCTCCCCCACCACCCCATTGCACGTTTCTAGAAGGTTCTGGAATGCCCCATGATTTATCTCCTGTCTGCTGGTCATTTCTAGAATGCACCAAAAGTTCTCTCCTCCCTGCCGGATGTTTCTAGAAGGTTCTAGAATGCAGTAGCCCACCCCCACTCCAATCAAAGTGGGAGCAATGCCCCGTGGCACCCCCCCCCCCCCCCAGCTTTTAAGTCTTGTTCCATGCAAATTTAAAAGTATGTATATTGAGGGTGAATTTTGATCTGCCCTTGGAGGGTGACTGAGAGTGTTGGTGGAGGAAACTGAGTGCTTTCTGACCTCTGCTGCCACCTTGCGTCTGCATATTGTAGCTGAACCTGTTAATAAAGATTCTTTTTGTCACGTGTGTCTCGAAGCTTACTTTCCCCTCTTACCCCCTTTCCTCGGTCAGGCTTAGCACAAACATTATTACAGCGTGATCCAGATCAGACACCCCCCCCCTTCCCCAGGCTCTTTCAAGATCATCTAGACCCTCACCTGTATATTTGTTTAGTATAAGGTGCTGCGTTCCAGACATAATTCAATCGCTCCACCACTAGGTTTGGAACAAATCACACTTCATTCTCACGCAATGCCAGGTTATGGTCCCAGCAAGTTTATTTGAAGACACAAGCTTTCACAGTGCTGCCCCTTCATTGGGTGAAGTCTCATCATGTTTTCAAATAAACCTGTTGGACTATATCCTGGGCAAAGAGATGTACAGCACAGACACAGACCCTTTGTTCCAACTCATCCGTGCTGACTAGATATCCTAATCTCATCTAGTCCCATTTGCCAGCATTTGGCCGATATCCCTCCAAACACTTCTTATTCATATACCTATCCAGATGCTATTTAATTGCAATTGTACAGCATGGCCAATCCACCCTAACCTGCACATCCCTGGGCACTATGGGACAATTTAGCATGGCCAATCCACCCTAACCTGTACATCCCTGGACACTATGGGACAACTTAGCCTGGCCAATCCACCCTAACCTGCTCATCCCTGGGCACTATGGGACAATTTAGCACGGCCAATCCACCCTAACTTGCACATCCCTGGGCACTACGGGTAAATCGGGGGGGAGAAAAGAATGACTGTATTCACCCCGAGGCTGGAATCGAACCCAGTTTCCTAGTGCCGTGAGGCAGCAGTGATAACCACTGAGCCATCGTGCTGTCCTTTGTAAACCTCTATAAGGTCACCCCTCAACTAGGTGTCATGTGACCTCTGACCTTGTCCACCCCAATCCAACACTAGCACCACTGAATTGTTCTTCCAATGCAGGTGAAATAGGCTGTTGGCTCAACCCGTTGAAATACTTGACAAGTTGATCAATTGTTTGACCACTAATAGTTAACTGTTCCAATTTTCGCCACCTGGATGTTGCTTGTTGGTTCTGAGGCACAGATGTCCTGTACCCAACCAACACAATTGGGCAGCACCTTGTGCCTGTATGATGCCAGGCACCTAGCCGTGGGCTGGCAGATGGTGTGTTTCTACTGTTGCCCGTGATGGCCTGGCCCTTTGCCACTGCATGACCATTGGATGCAACTTGCAGATCGGTCCTGTGTGTGCCCCTGGCTACCACTCTCAAGGGCCACTGTTTGAGCTCGCGCTCTCTCTTCACCGTGGGCATTCTGTGCTAGACAGCCGTGAGGTTTTGAAGGTGTGTCCCGCTCTGGGACTGATGGTTCCACCTTTGCCCTTGCTCTGACCTCAGCTGACTGTGTTTCCAACCTTACACAGGCCACAGCATACCCACGAGTCGTTCCTATGCACTGCCTCATGCAGTGGGAAAACCCTAAGAGGCGTTGTCCTCCATCCTTCCAGCTTCTTTGGTCGCTTTTGGAATGTTGCCTGCAATTCTGGAGGATGTTGTGAGGATTCAGAAAAGGAGGTTAGAGGGTTTGAGCTATAAGGAGAGACTGAATAGGCTGGGGCTGTTTTCCCTGGCGAAAGTGAGGACTGCAGATGCTGGAGGTCAGAGTCTAATAGGTTAGAGTGGTGCTGGAAAAGCATAGCAGCATCCGAGGAGCAGGAAATTCCTGGTGAAGGGCTTTTGCCTGAAATGTTGATTTTCCTGCTCCTCGGATTGCTGCCTGACCTGCTGTGCTTTTCCAGCACCACTCTAATCTGGGGCTGTTTTCCCTGGAGCGTCGGAGGCTGAGGGGTGACCTTTTATAGAGGTTTATAAAATCATGAGGGGCATGGATAGGGTAAATAGAGAAGGTCTTTTCCCTGATGTAACAGAGTCCAGAACTAGAGGGCATAGGTTTAGGGTGAGAGAGGAAAGATTTAAAAGGGACATAAGGAGCACGTTTTTCATACAAAGGGTATGGAATGAGCTGCCAGAGGAAGGAGTGGAGGCTGGTACAATGCCAACATTTAAAAGGCATCTGGATGGGTATATGAATAGGAAGGGTTTGGAGGGATATGGGCCGGGTCTAGATTGGCAGGTGGGACTAGATTGGGTTGGAATATCTGGTCGGTATGGACGGGTTGGATGGAAGGATCTGTTTCTGTGCTGTACATCTCTATGACTCCTTTAGCCCTGAGATCTGTTCAAGGTTTCCGTGAAGGTTTGTAGCTCAGGATCCAGTTACCTTGGTTGTGGGTATGTTCACTGAGCTGGGAGGCTGGTTTACAGACGTTTTGTCCCTCTGTCTAGGTGACATCTTCAGGTTCCGTTTCGGTCCCAGTGTCCGTCGGAGTGGCCGGCCTCTGTGTCTCTGCAATCTGTATCTGACTCCTTCTCTCAAACATTCAATGACTCTGCTTTTCTGTGGCAGAGAATCCCACAGTCTCTCCCCACTCTGTGGGTGAAGACATTTCTCCTCATCTCTGTCCCAATCTGAGGATGGTGTCTCAGTGGTTAGCACCGCTGCCTCACAGCGCCAAGGACCCAGGTTTGATTCCAGTCTTGGGGCGAATGTGTGTAGAGTTTGCATGCTCCCCAGTGACTGCGTGGGTTTCTGCTCACAGTTCCTTTTTTTTAAAACCCCCACACTAACGCCTAACTGTGGTTCTGCTCACAGTTCAAAGATGTGCAGGTTAGGGTGGATTGGCCATACTGAATTGTCCCATAGTGTCCAGGGACATGCAGGTTAGGGTGGATTGGCCATGCTAAATTGTCCCATAGTGTCCAGGGATGTGCAGGTTAGGGTGGATTGGCCATGCTAAATTGTCCCATAGTGCCCAGGGATGTGTACGTTAGGGTGGATTGGCCATGCTAAATTGTCCCATAGTGTCCAGGGATGTGTAGGTTAGATGCATTAGTCAGGAATGGGTCTGGGTGGGATGTTCTTTGGAGGGTCGGTGAGGACCTGTTAGGTTGAATGACCTATTTCCACACTGTAGGCAGTCTATGATTCTTTAGCCTGTGACCCCCAGGTCATCGGGAACATCCCCGAACTGATCTAGTGGGGAGGCGAATGGCCTAGTGGTATTATTTCTCGACTGTTAATCCAGAGACTCAAATAGGAACCTGGGGTCAAATCCAGCTGTGGCAGAGGGTGGAATTTGAATTCTATTTGTTTTTTAAAAAAAATTCTGGAATTAAGAACTTAGGGATGACTGTGAATCCATTGTCGATTGTCAGAAAGCTCCACTAATGTCGTTGAGGGCAGGAAATTGCCATCCTTACCTGGTCTGGCCTACGCATGTCTCCAGACCCTCTGCGCAATAAATGCTGGTCTAGCCAGTGCCCAGTTTTCACAATTAATCTGGTCAAATTTGCCCATGTGTTTTGTCCGCATCCCTCCGTATCTATCCATCCATGTCCCCATCCAAATGTTTCTTCAATGACAAAATTGTAACTCCCCTCCACCTCTGGCAGCCTATTCCAGACACTCACCACCCTCTGTTCTCCAGTTTCAGACTCCCCTACTATCTACCTTATTCATGCCCCTGGTAGTTTTATAGATCCCAATAAGGTCACCCCTCAGTCCCCTACACACCAAGGGGGAAGACATCCCAGCTTATCCAGCAGTGACTCAAACTCACCCTGTGAATGAATTATGAAAATCTAACAGGACTATATCTTTTTCGGTTTCTGAGTTGCCCCTGTTCATTCTCCGGAATTCCCAGTGAATATGGTCCTAAGCGATTCAGTCCCCATAAGTCAAGTCCTGCCATCCCAGTCCGATTATTCAATATTGGGAGACCGTGAGGACTGCAGAGGCTGGAGATCAGAGTCGAGAGTGTGGCGCTGGAAAAGCACAGCAGCTCAGGCAGCATCCGAGGAGCAGGACAATCGATGTTTCGGGCAGAAAGACTTTTGTTGGGACTGAGATTGAAACATTGATAGTCCTGCTCCATGGATGCTGCCTGGCCTGCTGTGCTTTTCCAGCGCCATGCTCTGGATGATAGCCAACATGAGCTCGGCAGGATTTTATTTCAATCTCTGGAGCGGGAACGTCGATGCGAGTTTTGAGAAGATTTGTAGTTTGGGTTGTACATTCATTCGCTGAGCTGGCAGGTTTCGTCACCCTGCGCGGTGACATCGTCAGTGAGCCTAGTGTTCTGTCCGTGCTTTCTATTTGTGTGTCTTGGCGGGTGATCTCATTTCCAGTTCGTTTTTTTTGCTATTGGAATGCTGGTGTTTGCCACCCCCTCGTGCCCGGTTTCCTGCCAGTCTCGCTGCGCAATCACCACGCTGGGCACCTCCACTGCACCACTGTTGGCAAGTCGCCAACCCCAGAACAGGATCGACCGGGTATGGAGGGAGCCAGGGCTGTGTGCCCAAGCGCTCAGATCCAAACACAGGGCGGGGGTCTCCCCAGTTCCCGATGGAAAAACCCTTCCAGCAGGCGAAAGTTGGTTTGGGAAGCTGCCTGGATCCTGCTCTGAGGTTGGTATGGATGGAGCGGGGAGATGTACAGGAAACCGATTGGCAGGGGTCTGTCCATCCCACTCCTCCAGTCCGTTTCCTGGTGACCCTACTATATCATCTTTTCCTTTTGCAGTTCCACCTGGTTCCCTTTTCGAAAGCCCCGATGGATTCTCTCCTGTCCCTCACTCGCTCGTCATGAGTCATGCTCAACAGGAATGCCCTTTGGTTCGGTGCTTTCTTGCTCCTAAACTCCCCCCATTCTGGCTCCTAACCCCCTTCCCCCCCCCTTCCTTCACCATTCCAGCTCCTAAAACCTCCACCCACCCCAGATCAGTGATAACGCTTCCCCCTTCTGTCTCCCTTGCCTCTACCAGCAATCGTCTTCAGTCTGTCTCCCTCTGGCTCTCCATCCCCTCTGCCAAGAGGGAACCTTTCTCCATCTCTCCCCTTCTTTCTCCCCACACCCAACCTCACCCCCTCCAACCCTTTCCCTTCCCTCTCCTCCATCTCTACCCCCCCCCTTCCCCTCTCTACCACCTCCCTTTCTGCCCTCCCCCCTTTCTCCACAGCCCCTTCCCCCATCTGGGAGGTTTCCTCTGGCAGATTTTGGGTATTCCAGCAGTCTGGCATGGAGATCTTGTGTTGGCATGGCTGGGCAGTCTGGTCTCGGTCCGGTACCCCCGAACCCAGGAGCCGTTATTCAAACTGTGATGCAATTTCTTTTTTATCCATTCTGTCATTAATTTAGATGTGGTTCTGTAAAAGCTACCAACTGTAGGTTTTTGTAAAAACACCCGTGACAATAAATTGCGATTCCGTTCCATTCCATTCCCAGGTACAGTGCTTCAGCAAGTTGCTTTCAGGACCATTTCTGTGTGTCCCTTTCCCCCTCAGGGAAACAGTTAATTTTCAGGCACAGTCCTTGCTGTTTGACGAACTGAACAGCCGGTGAAGTTATGAAGATCTGAAGTTTGTAATAACGCAAGTTTCTCGTGAGTCTCTTCTAAGAAGGGGTCACCATCTCATCTCTTCCTGTGTTTGTTTGTCCCTATTTGTAAATCCCGGCATCCCGTTTGCTTAACTGAACTCTTCGAGGAGAAAGTGAGGAGTGTAGAAGCTGGAGATCAGAGCTGAAAATGTGTTGCTGGAAAAGTGCAGCAGGTCAGGCAGCATCCAAGGAACAGGAGATTCGACGTTTTCCTGAAGAAGGGCTTATGCCCGAAATGTCGATTTCACTGCTCCTTGGAGGCTGCCTGAACTGCTGTGCTCTTCCAGCACCACTAATCCAGAATCTTCTCAACCTACCCTGCCCTCTTTCACCTCATCCCTCTGGCAGCTCATTCCATACACACACCACCCTCTGCGTGAAAAAGTAACCCCCCCCCCCCACCTCCTTGGTCCCTTTTAAATCTTTCCCTTCTCATCCTAAACCTATGCCCTTCGAGTTATGGACTCCCTCACCCCAGGGGAAAAAAAACCTTGCCTATTTACCCTGTCCGTAAGGGTAACCTCGATAAGGTCACCCCTCAGTCTCCGACGCTCCAGGGAAAACAGCCCCAGTCTATTCAGCCACTCCCTGCAGCTCAAACCCTGCAATTCTGAAACTCTTTTCTGAATTTTGTCAAGTTTGACAATAGCCTTTCTAAAGCAGGAAGACCACAATTGCCACGCCGAATCCAGGAGATGGTGAGGACTGCAGATGCTGGAGAAGTCGTGTGTTGATAAAGTGTCATGATTTGGGACGTGCTGGTGTTGGGCTGGGGTGGACAAAGTTAAAAATCACACGCCACCAGGTTATAGTCCAACATGGCCATCCTGGTTTATTTGGAAGCACTAGCTTTCATGACCTGATGAAGGAGCAGCGTTCCGAAAGCTAGTGCTTCCAAATAAACCTGTTGGGCTATAACCTGGTGTTGTGTGATTTTTAACTTGATAGAAGTGTGCTGCAGAAAAAAGCCCAACAGGTCAGGCAGCATCTGAGGAACAAGACAACGCTTCACTGGGACTGGGGGGAGGGGGAAGGGGATGGAAAATAAATGGGGGCAGGGAAATGTAGGTGGATGCAGGCAGGAGCTGATTGTGATGGGTTGGTGGGGTGGGTGGGTGGGCAGGAAGATGGTCAAGAGGGCAGAACTGAGTCGGATGGTTACATCCGGGATAGGGACTGGGGAGATTTTGGAACTGAATTCCACCTTGAGGCCGTGGGGTAGCAGCTTGTCGACGTGGAAGGTGAGGTGGTATTCCCGAAAGCAGCCTCACCAACTTCCTGAGCAGCCTCAACATGACCTCTCACCCCCCTGTAACCACTGGTCTGAGCAATGAAGGCTAGCATGCCAAACGCTGCCTTCACTCTGTCAACCCGCGGTGCTGCTGGCAAGGAATTAAGTACCTGCATTCATAGGTCTCTCTGTTCGCCAATGTGCGAACACGATCATCACCTGTCTACCATCCATGTTCCAGGGGGAGAGGAAGTTCCAGCGTCTCTTTCATAACTCAAAGCCTTCAGTCCCCTCATTGACTCCCAGGCTGGTCTCCCTTTCTCTACAATCCTTCGCTGTCTTCCGTTTCCCGTCTCTTTGTTTTTGCCGCCAATCCTGTAGTTCCACCAACTTCATAGAATTCCCTACAGCATGGAAACAGGCCATTAGGCCCGACAAATCCACAATGACCCTCTGAAGGATAACCCACCCAAACTCATATGCTATTACTCTACATTACCCCTGACTAATGCGCCTAACTTACACATCCCTGGGCACTATGGAACAATTTAGCATGGCCAACCCACCCTAACCTGCACATCGCTGGGCACTACGGAACAATTTAGCATGGCCAATCCACCCTAACCTGCACATCCCTGGGCACTATGGGACAATTTAGCATGGCCAACCCACCCTAACCTGCACATCCCTGGGCACTATGGGACAATTTAGCATGGCCAATCCACCCTAACCTGCACATCCCTGGGCACTATGGGACAATTTAGCATGGCCAACCCACCCTAACCTGCACATCGCTGGGCACTATGGGACAATTTAGCATGGCCAATCCACCCTAACCTGCACATCGCTGGCCACTATGGGACAATTTAGCATGGCCAATCCACCCTATTCTGCACATCCCTGGGCACTACTGGACAATTTAGCATGGCCAATCCACCCTAACCTGCACATCCCTGGCACTATGGGACAATTTAGCATGGCCAATCCACCCTAACCTGCACATCCCTGGGCACTATGGGACAATTTAGCATGGCCAACCCACCCTAAACTGCACATCCCTGGGCACTATGGGACAATTTAGCATGGCCAATCCACCCTAACCTGCACATCCCTGGGCACTATGGGACAATTTAGCATGGCCAATCCACCCTAACCTGCACATCCCTGGGCACTATGGGACAATTTAGCATGGCCAATCCACCATAACCTACATATTTTTGGACTTTGGGAGGAAACCAGAAACCCACACAGAAACGAGGAGAACATGCAAACTCCACACAGACAGTCGCCCTGTGTTGGGAATCGAACCCGGGTCACTGGCACCGTGCTACCCTGAGCTCCAGCAGAACTCTCTCTGAAAACACCGAGAGTTTATCTTACACGGAGAGTACACCTTGCTCCAAGTGTGGTGAAGCTGCCTCTGAAAGGTGTCCCCATACACTCCAGAGCTGATTAATGATAACATTACGGTGCTGAGACTGAGGCTGGAGCGGAGCAATGTACCTAGATGGCAGAACCTATTCAAGAGCAGCTAACAAACAGTAGAAGAGCATTTACACCACGGGATGCATTGGGCAAGTCAATGGGGGGTGGCTCAAATAGTGCTGGGGCGGGGGTGGGTGGGAAGAGGTTGATTTCGCCCCATTATTGACTGCCCCACTGCAAATGGCTGAGATTCTGGTCAGACAGTCTCAAAAGCACAAATACATTTCTGGCTGGTATGGTCGAACATCCCAATTCCCAACCTGCACACCAGCCCACCACCCCAGTGTCCAGGGGAGGGGAGTACAGGTGAGGGGTGTCTGGGTGAGGGGTCTACAGTTGAGCAGTGTCCAAGTGAGGGATGTACAGGTGAGGGGTGTCTGGGTGAGGGGTGTACAGGTGGGGGGGAGTACAGGTGAGCAGTGCCCAGGTGAGTGGAATACAGGTGAGCAGTGTCCAGGCGGAAGGTGTACAGGTGAGCAGTGTCCAGGTGAGGGATGTACACATGAGGGGTGTCTGGGTGAGGAGTGCACAGGTGAGCAGTGCGCAGGTGAGGGGTGTACAGGTGAGCAGTGACCAGGTGAGGGGTGTACAGGTGAGCAGTGACCAGGCGAGGGAGGTACAGGTGAGCAATGTCCAAGTAGGGGGAGTACAGGTGAGCAGTGTACCGTGAGGAGTGTACAGGTGAGGAGTGCCCGGCGGGGGAAGTACAGGTGAACAGTGTCCAGGTGAGGGGAGAACAGGTGAGCAGTGTCCAGGTGAGGGGTATACAGGTGAGCAGTGTCCAGGTGAGGGGAGTACAGGTGAGCAGTGTCCAGGTGAGGGGTATACAGGTGAGCAGTGTTCAGGTGAGGGGAGTACAGGTGAGCAGTGTCCAGGTGAGGGGTATACAGGTGAGCAGTGTCCAGGTGAAGGGAGTACAGGTGAGCAATGTCCAGGTGAGGGGTGTACACTGAGGTGAGTACAGGTGACCAGTGTCCAGGTGAGGGGTGTACAGGTGAGGGGAGTACAAGAGAGCAGTGTCCAGGTGAGCAGAGTACAGGCGAGGAGTGCCCATGCGGGGGCAGTACAGGTGAACAGTGCCAAGGTGAGGAGAGTACAGGTGAGCTGTGCCCAGGTGAGGGGTGTACAGGTGAGCAGTGGCCAGGTGGTGGGTGTACAGGTGACCAGTGGCCAGGTGAGGGGGGTGTACAGATGAGCTGTGTCCAAGTGAGGGGAGTACAGGTGAGCAATGCCGAGGTGGTGGGTGGACAGGTGAGCAGTGTCCAGGTGAGAGAAATACAGGTGAGCAGTGTCCAGGTGAGGTGAGTACAGGTGAACAGTGTCCAGGTAAAGAGTGCACAGGTGAGCAGTGTCCAGGTGGGGAGAGCACAGGTGAGCAGTGTCCAGGTGAGGGGTATACAGGTGAGCAGTGTCCAGGTGAGGGGAGTACAGGTGAGCAGTGTCCAGGTGGGGGGTGTACAAGTGAGCAGTGTCCAGGTGGGGGGAGTACAGGTGAGCAGTGTCCAGGTGAGCAGTGTCCAGGTGAGGGGAGTACAGGTGAGCAATGTCCAGGTGAGGGGTGTACACTGAGGTGAGTACAGGTGACCAGTGTCCAGGTGAGGGGTGTACAGGTGAGGGGAGTACAAGAGAGCAGTGTCCAGGTGAGCAGAGTACAGGCGAGGAGTGCTCAGGCGGGGGCAGTACAGGTGAACAGTGCCAAGGTGAGGAGAGTACAGGTGAGCTGTGCCCAGGTGAGGGGTGTACAGGTGAGCAGTGGCCAGGTGGTGGGTGTACAGGTGACCAGTGGCCAGGTGAGGGGGGTGTACAGATGAGCTGTGTCCAAGTGAGGGGAGTACAGGTGAGCAATGCCGAGGTGGTGGGTGGACAGGTGAGCAGTGTCCAGGTGAGGGAAATACAGGTGAGCAGTGTCCAGGTGAGGTGAGTACAGGTGAACAGTGTCCAGGTAAAGAGTGCACAGGTGAGCAGTGTCCAGGTGGGGAGAGCACAGGTGAGCAGTGTCCAGGTGAGGGGTATACAGGTGAGCAGTGTCCAGGTGAGGTGAGTACAGGTGAACAGTGTCCAGGTAAAGAGTGCACAGGTGAGCAGTGTCCAGGTGGGGAGAGCACAGGTGAGCAGTCTCCAGGTGAGGGGTGTACAGGTGAGCAGTGTCCAGATGGGAGGTGTGCAGGTGGGCAGTGTCCAGCTGAGGGGGGTACAGGTGAGTGGTGTCCAGGTGAGGGGCATACAGGTGAGGAGTGCCCAGGCGGGGGGAGTACAGGTGAGCAGTGTCCAGGTGTGCAGGTGAGCAGTGTCCAGGTGAGGGGAGTACAGGTGAGCAGCGGCCAGGTGAGGGTGTACAGGTGAGGAGTCCCCAGGCGGGGGGAGTACAGGTGAGCAGTGTCCAGGTGGGGGGAGTACAGGTGAGCTGTATCCAGGTGAGGGATGTATAGGTGAGCAGTGTCCAGGCAGGGGGAGTACCGGTGAGCAGTGTCCAGACGAGGGAAGTACAGGTGAGGAGTGTCCAGATGAGGGGAGTACAGGTGAGGAGCGCCCAGGTGTGCGTGTACAGGTGAACAGTGCCCAGGTGATGGGTGTACAGGTGAGTAGTGTTCAGGTGGGCAGAGTACAGGTGAGCACTGCCCAGGCGAGGGTTGTACAGTGAGCAGTGCCCATGCGAGGGAGGTACAGGTGAGGAATGTTCAGGTGAGGGGTGTACAGGTGAGCAGTGTCCAGGTGAGGGAAGTACAGGTGAGGAGTGCTCAGGCGGCAGGAGTATGGGTGAGCAATGCCCAGGTGAGGGGAGTACAGGTGAGCAGTGTCTAGGTAGGAGGTGTACAGGTGAACAGTGCCTAGGTGGGGGATGTACGGGGGAGCAGTGTCCAGGTGAGGGAAGTACAGGTGAGCAGTGTCCGGATGAGGGACGTACAGGTGAGCAGTGCCCAGGTGAGGGGAATACAGGTGTGCAGTGTCCAAGTGAGGGGAGTACAGATGAGCAGTGTCCAGGCGGGAGGCATACAGGAGTGTCCAGGTGAGGGGAGTGCAGGTGAGCAATGCCCAGGTGAGGGGAGTACAGGTGAGGAGTGCCCAGGTGGGTGGTATACAGATGAGCAGTGCCCAGGCGGGTGTGTACAGGTTAGCAGTGCCCAGGTGAGGGGAGTACAGGTGAGGAGTGCCCAGTTGGGGGGAGTACAGGTGAACAGTGTCCAGGTGAGGGGTGGACAGGTGAGCAGTGTCCAAGCGAGGGGAGTACAAGCAAGGAGTGGCTAAGCGGGTGTGTACAGGTGAGCAGTGTCCAGGCAGGGGGAGTACTGATGAACAGTGTCCAGGTGAGGGGAGTACAGGTGAGCTGAGTCCAGGCAAGGGGAGTACAGGTGAGCAGTGTCCAGGTGAGGGGTGTACAAGTGAGCAGTGTCCAGGTGAGCGGAGTACAGGTGAGGAGTGCCCAGGCGGCAGGAGTATGGGTGAGCAATGCCCAGGTGAGGGGAGTACAGGTGAGCAGTGTCTAGGTAGGTGTACAGGTGAACAGTGCCTAGGTGGGGGATGTACGGGGGAGCAGAGTCCAGGCAAGGGGAGTACAGGTGAGCAGTGTCCAGGTGAGTGGAGTACTGATGAACAGTGTCCAGGTGAGGGGAGTACAGGTGAGCTGAGTCCAGGCAAGGGGAGTACAGGTGAGCAGTGTCCAGGTGAGGGGTGTACAAGTGAGCAGTGTCCAGGTGAGCGGAGTACAGGTGAGGAGTGCCCAGGCGGCAGGAGTATGGGTGAGCAATGCCCAGGTGAGGGGAGTACAGGTGAACAGTGCCTAGGTGGGGGATGTACGGGGGAGCAGAGTCCAGGCAAGGGGAGTACAGGTGAGCAGTGTCCAGGTGAGTGGAGTACAAGTGAGCAGTGTCCAGGTGAGGGGTGTACGAGTGAGCAGTGTCCAGGTGAGCGGAGTACAGGTGAGGAGTGCCCAGGCGGGGGCAGTACAGGTGAACAGTGCTCAGGTGAGGAGTGTACAGGTGAGCAGTGCTCAGGTGAGGGGTGTACTGGTGAGCAGTGCCCAGGTGAGGGGTGTACAGGTGAGCAGTGTCCAGGCGAGGGGTTTACAGGTGAGCAGTGTCCAGAAGGGGGGGGGGGTGTACAGGTGAGCAGTGTCCAGGTGAGGACAGTACAGGTAAGCAGTGTCCAGGTGAGAGGAGTACAGTGAACAGTGCACAGGCGGCAGGAGGTACAGGTGAGCAGTGTCCAGGTGAGGGGAGTACATGTGAACAGTGTCCAGGTGAGGGGTGTACAGGTGAGCAGTGTCCAGGTGAGGGATGTACAGGTGAGCAGTGTCCTGCTGAGGGGATTACAGGTGAGCAGTGTCCAGGCAAGGGGAGTACAGGTGAGCAGTATCCAAACGGGGGGAGTGCAGATGAGCAGTGTCCAGGTGGGTGATGTACATGTGAGCAGCGTCCAGGTGAGAGGAGTACAGGTGAGCAATGTCCAAGTGAGGGGAGTACAGGTGAGCAGTGTCCAGGTGAGGGGAGTACATGTGAGCAGTGTCCAGGTGAGGGATGTACAGGTGAGCAGTGTCCAAGTGAGGGGAGTACAGGTGAGCAGTGCCCAGGCGAGGGGAGTACAGGTGAGAAGTGCGCAGGCGTGGGGAGTATAGGTGAGGGAGGTACAGGTGAGCAGTGCCCAGGCGAGGGGAGTACATCTGAGCAGAACCCAGGTGAGAGGAGTACAGGTAAGCAGTGCACAGGCAGCGGGAGTTAAGGTGTCCAGGCGAGGGGAGTAAATGTGAGCAGTGTTCAGGTGAGGAAAGTACAGGTAAGCAGTGTCTAGGTAAGGGGAGTATCGTAAACAGTGCACAGGCAGGAGGTACAGGTGAGCAGTGTCCAGGTGAGAGGAGTACATGTGAACAGTGTCCAGGTGAGGGGAGGACAGGTGAGGAGTGCCCAGGCGGCAGGAGCACAGGTGAGCAGTGCCAGGTGGGTGGAGTACAGGTGAGCAGTGTCCAGGTGAGGGGAGTACATGTGAAGTGTCCCAGTGAGGGGAGGACAGGTGAGGAGTGCCCAGGCGGCAGGAGCACTGGTGAGCAGTGTCCAGGTGGGTGGAGTACAGGTGAGCGTGCCCAGGTGAGGGGAGTACAGGTGAGGAGTGCCCAGGTGGGGGGTGTACAGGTGAGCAGTGTCCAGGTGTAGAGGTGTACAGGGGAGCAGTGTCGAGGTGAGAGGAGTACAGGTGAGCAGTGTCCAGGTGAGGTGTGTCCAGGTGAGCAGTGTCCAGGTGAGGGGGGTACAGGTGAGCAGTGTCCAAGCGGGGGAATGTACAAGTGAGCAGTGTCCAGGTGGATGATGTACATGTGAGCAGTGTCCAGGTGAGGGGAGTACATGTGAGCAATGTCCAGGTGAGTGATGTACGTGTGAGCAGTGTCCAGGTGAGGGGAGTACAGGTGAGCAGTGTTCAGGTGAAGGGTGTACAGGTGAGCAGTGTTCAGGCAAGGGGAGTACAGGTGAGCAGTGTCCAAGCTGGGGGTGTACAGGTGAACAGTGTCCAGGTGAATAATGTACATGTGAGCAGTGTACAGGCGAGGGGAGTACAGGTGAGCAGTGTCCAGATGAGGGGAGTACAGGAGAGTAGTGACCTAGCTGGGGGAGTACAGATGAGCTGTGTCCTGGTGAGGGGAGTACGGGTGAGCAGTGCCCAGGTGTGTACAGAGAGTAGTGTCCAGGCGAGGGAGGTACAGGTGAGCAGTGCCCAGGCCGGAGGAGTACAGGTGAGCAGTGTCCAGGTGAGGGATGTAAAGGTGACCTGTCTCCAGGCAAGGGGAGTAAGGTGAGCAGTGTCCAGGCGGGAAATGTACGGGTGAACAGGGTCTAGGTGAATGATGTACAGGTGAGCAGTGTCCAGATGAGGGATGTACAGGTGAGCAGTGTCCTGGTGAGGGGTGCACAGGTGAGCAGTGTTCAGGCAAGGAGAGTACAGGTGAGCAGTGTCCAGGAGAGGGGTGTACAGGTGAGCAGTGTCCAGTGGGGGGTGTAGAGGTGAGCCGTGTCCAGGTGAGGGGAGTAAAGGTGAACAGTGTACAGATGGGGGGTGTACAGGTGAGCAGTGTACAGATGGGGGGTGTACAGGTGAGCAGTGTACAGGTGAGGGGTGTACATGTGAGCAGTGTCCAGGTGAGGGATGTACAGGTGAGCAGTGTCCTGGTGAGGGGATTACAGCTGTGCAGTGTCCAGGCAAGGGGAGTACAGGTGAGCAGTGTCCAAACAGGGGGAGTGCAGGTGAGCAGTGTCCAGGTGAGGGAAGTACAGATGAGCAGTGTCCAGGTGGGTGATGTACATGTGAGCAGTGTCCAGGTGAGGGGTGTACAGGTGAGCAATGTCCAGGTGAGGGGAGTACAGGTGAGCAATGTCCAGACAAAGGGAGTACAGGTGAGCAGTGTCCAAGTGGGGGGAGTACATGTGAGCATTGTCCAGGTGAGTGATGTACATGTGGGCAGTGTCCAGGTGAGGGGAGTACAGGTGAGCAGTATTCAGGTGAAGGGTGTACAGGTGAGCAGTGTTCAGGCAAGGGAAGT